>NW_019239457.1:38651-81820 GCF_002742605.1 Olea europaea var. sylvestris
AAGGCAAGTGCGAGACGAGACCCGTTGATAGTCGATGGCGAACCAATGACGCAATCAAGGGCAAAGCAAGTGAAACAAGTGATGGGATTGCTCGTTCAAGAAACCATTAATGGAACCATGTTCGGAACTCAAAATTGAGCAACTTTCATGTTCGGTTCGAAGGCCGAATCAACTTGGATCAATTTGTTATCAAGTGACGAAATCGGAGGCTGAAAACAAGTCTGTGCGGCCACACAGACCAAAACACCATGCGGCTGCACACATGCATACCAAAAATCAAAACACCAATTCTTGTTGAACCATGCGACCGCATGGAAATAAACCATTGTAAGAACTTTTGACCGAATTTCCTAGTTTCGATAGAATTCTTATGAAATCAAATTATTACCATAATTTGATGGTTTTGGACTTTTTATTCATTAGTATAAATAGGAGAATATTTTTCATTGTAAGAACTTTTGACTTATTGCTTAATATTATAGAGAGAATTTTTCTTTCAATTTCTTGTTCTTCTTGAACAATCTTGGAACTTATCAAGATTCAATTTCTTGTGGCATTCTAAACAATCGGATTGTGGGTTCTTTTAATTGTAATCAAGGGGTTTTAGGTTCTTCTCTAATCTAGGGTTTCTTGGTTCAATTCTTGGGGTTCAAGATCCAAAATCGGGTTAGTATTGGCGTTCTTGGGTTTCACATCAATCTCGTTGTGGGTTTTGTAGTTTTCATTGCTACGGGGTTCGTATCATTTCCCATCCAATTGACACTTTACGACAATTCAATTGTCAAACAACATGTCCAAAATCATTGTACAAATAGCAAAGTTCGATCGGTAAGAACCTTGCTACATGTACACTATAGTGTACAATTTAGTTTACGCTTTACCACGTGATATTACCCTATTGGACAGTTTAAATTTCAAACAATTTTCCTACCTAATTGACACTGGACAACAATGCAAGTGTCAAACAACGTGTCAAAAATCAATGTATGAATTCCAAAGTTCAATCGGTAAGAACCTTGCTACACGTACGCTGTGGTGTATACTTTAGTTTACACTTTATTACATGACATTACCCTGTTTGACAGTATAAATCTCAAACAATTTTCCCAACCAATTGACACTTGAAAAAAATGCACGTGTCAAACAACGTGTCAAAAATCAGTGTACAAATAGCAAAGTTCAATCGGTAAGAACCTTACTACATGTACACTATGGTGTATACTCTAGTTTACACTCTGCTACTTGAGATTACCCCGTTGGATAGTTTAGATTTCAAAGAGTTTTTCCATCCAATTGACACTTGACAACAATTAAAGTGTCAAACAACGTGTCCAAAATCAGTGTACAAATAGCAAAGTTCAATCGGTAAGAACCTTGTTTCATGTGCACTACGGTGTGCACTTTAGTTTACACTTTGCCATGTAACTTTACCCAGTCGGACAGTTTAAATGTCAAACAGTTTTCCCACCCAATTGACACTTGACAACAATACATGTGTCAAATAACGTGTCAAAAATCAATGTACAGATAGCAAAGTTCAATCGGTAAGAACCTTACGACATGTGCACTATGGTGTACACTTTACTTTACACTTTGCCACATGACTTTACTCTATTGGACAGTTTAAATTTGAAATATTTTTTCTACACAATTGACACTTGATAACAATGCATGTGTCAAACAATGTGTCAAAAACCAGTGTACAAATCGCAAAGTTCAATCGGTAAGAACCATGCAACATGTGCACTATGGTGTACATGCTTTAGTTTACACTTTGCCATGTGACATTACCCAATTGGACAGTTTAAATTTCAGACAATTTTCCCATCCAATTGACACCCGACAACAATGCAAGTGTCAACTAACGTGTCAAAAATCAGTGTACAAATCGCAAAGTTTAATCGGTAAGAACCTTGCTACACGTACACTATGGTTTACACTTTAGTTTACACATTACTACGTGACATTACCCTGTTTGTCTATGAATTTCAAATAGTTTTTCCATCCAATTGACACTTGGTAACAATGGCAGCATCAAACAATGTGTCAAAAATCAGTGTACGAATAGCGAATTTCAATCGATAAGAACCTTGCAACAGGTAGACTATGGTGTACACTTTAGTTTACACTTTGCCACGTAACATTACCCGGTTGGATAGTTTAAATTTCAAGCAATTTTCTCATCCAATTGACACTTGACAACAATGCAAGTGTCAACTAACGTGTCAAAAATCAGTGTACGAATAGCAAAGTTCAATCAGTAAGAACCTTGCTACACGTACACTATGGTGTACACTTTAGTTTACACTTTGCTATATGAGATTACCCTGTTTGACAGTATAAATTTCAAACAGTTTTCCCATCCAATTGAAACTTGACAACAATACAAGTGTCAAACAACGTGTCAAAAATCAGTGTATGAATAACAAAGTTCAATCGATAATAACCTTGCTACACGTACGCTATGGTATACACTTTAGTTTACACTTTGCTATATGAGATTACCCTGTTTGACAGTATAAATTTCAAACAGTTTTCCCATCCAATTGAAACTTGACAACAATACAAGTGTCAAACAACGTGTCAAAAATTAGTGTATGAATAGCAAAGTTCAATTGGTAAGAACCTTGCTATAAGTACACTATGGTGTACACGCTAGTTAACACTTTGCCACGTGACATTACCTTGTTGGAAAGTTTAAATTTCAAATAGTTTTCCCATCCAATTGACACTTGACAACAATGCAAGTGTCAAACAACGTGTCGAAAATTAGTGTACGAATAGCAAAGTTCAATCGGTACGAACCTTGCTACATGTGTATTATCGTGTTCACTTTAGTTTACACTTTGTCACGTGACATTACCTGGTTGGATAGTTTAAATTTCAAACAATTTTCCCGTCCAATTGACACTTCACAACAATGCAAGTGTCAACCAACGTGTCAAAAATAAGTGTACAAATAGCAAAGTTCAATCGATAAGAACCTTGCTTCACGTACACTATCGTGTACACTTTAGTTTTCACTTTTCTACGTGACATTACCTTGTTTAACAGTATAAATATCAAACAGTTTTCCATCCAATTGACACTTGACAATAATGCAAGTGTCAAAAATCAGTGTATGAATAGCAAAGTTCAATCGATAAGAACCCTGCTAGAGGTACACTATGGTGTACACTTTAGTTTACACTTTGCCACGTGACATTATCGGTTGGATAGTTTAAATTTCAAACAATTTTCTCATCCAATTTACACTTGACAAGAATGCAAGTGTCAAGCAAAGTGTCAAAAATCAGTGTACAAATAGCAAAGTTCAATAGGTAGGAACCTTGCTACACGTACACTATGGTATAAACTTTAGTTTACACTTTGCTACGTGACATTACCATGTTTGACCAACTAAATTTCAAACAGTTTTTCCATCCAATTGACACTTGACAACAAAATAAGTGTCAAACAACGTGTCAAAAATTAGTGTACGATTAGCAAAGTTCCATCGATACGAACCTTGCTACTGGTACACTATGGTGTACACTTTAGTTTACACTTTGCCATATGACATTACCCGGTTGGATAGTTTAAATTTCAAACAATTTTCCCATCCATTTGACACTTGATAATAATTCAAGTGTCAACCAACGTGTCAAAAATCGGTGCACAAATAGCAAAGTTCACTCGGTAAGAACCGTGCTACACGTACACTATGGCGTACACTTTAGTTTGTACTTTGCTACGTGACATTACCCTATTTGAAAGAATAAATTTCAAACAATTTTCCCATCCAATTGACACTTGACAACAATGCATGTTTCAAACAACGTGTCAAAAATCAGTGTACAAATAGCATAGTTCAATCGGCAAGAACATTGCTACAGGTACACTATGGTCTATACTTTAGTTTACACTTTCCCACGAGACATTAGCTGGATGGATAGTTTAGATTTCAAACAATTTTCCCATCCAATTGACATTTGACAACAATGCAAGTCTAAACCAACGTGTCAAAAATCAGTGTAAAAATAGCGAAGTTCAATCGGTAAGAACCTTGCAACACATACACTATGGTGTACAATTTAGTTTACACTTTGTTACGTGACATTACCCTGTTTGACAATATAAATTTCAAACAATTTTTCCATCCAATTGACACTTGACAACAATGCATGTGTCAAACAACGTATCAAAAATTAGTGTACGAATAACAAAGTTCAATCGATAATAACATTGCCACACGTACACTATGGTGTACACTTTAGTTTACACTTTGTTACGTGACATTCCCCTGTTTGACAGTATAAATTTCAAACAATTTTCTCATCTAATTGAAACTTTACAACAATACAAGTGTCAAATAACGGGTCAAAAATCTGTGTACGAATAGCAAAGTTCAATCGGTAAGAACCTTGCTACTAGTACACTATGGTGTATACTTTAGTTAACACTATGCCACGTGACATTACCCCTGTTGGACAGTTTAAATTTCAAATAGTTTTCCCATCCAATTGACACTTGACAACAATGCAAGTATCAAACAACGTGTCAAAAATTAGTGTACGAATAGCAAAGTTAAATCGATAAGAACCTTGCTACATGTATATTATCATGTACACTTTAGCTTACACTTTGTCACGTGACATTACCTGGTTGGAAAGTTTAAATTTCAAACAATTTTCCCATCCAATTGATACTTCACAACAATGCAAGTGTCAACCATCGTGTCAAAAATAAGTGTATAAATAGTAAAGTTCAATCGGTAAGAACTTTGCTTCACGTAGACTATGGTGGACACTTTAGTTTACACTTTGCTATGTGACATTACCCTGTTTGACAGTATAAATTTCAAAGAGTTTATCCATCCAATTGACACTTGGCAACAATGCAAGTGTCAAACAACGTGTCAAAAATCAGTGTATGAATAGCAAAGTTCAATCGGTAAGAACCTTACTATATGTACACTATGCTGCACACTTTAGTTTATGCTTTGCCACGTGATATTACTTGGTTCGATAGTTTAAATTTCAAACAATTTTCCTATCCAATTGACACTTGACAACAATGTATGTGTCAACCAATGTGTCAAAAACTAGAGTACAAATAGCAAAGTTCAATCGGTAAGAACCTTGCTACACGTACACTATGGTATACACTTCAGTCTACACTTTTCTATGCGACATTACCCTGTTTGACTGTATAAATTTTAAACAATTTTCCCATCAAATTGACACTTGACAACAATGTAAGTGTCCAAAAAGTATCAAAAATCAGTGAACGAATAGCAAAGTTCAATCGGTAAGAACTTTGCTACATGTACACTATGGTGCACACTTTAATTTACATTTTGCCACATGACATTACTCGGTTGGATAGTTTAAATTTAAAACAATTTTTCCATCCAGCTGACACTTGACAATAATGCAAGTGGTAAACAACGTCTCAAAAATTAGTGTACGAATAGCAAAGTTCTATCGGTAAGAACCTTACTACACGTACACTATGGTGTACACTATAGTTTACACTTTGTCACGTGACTTTACCCGGTTGTATAGTTTATAAATTTCAATCAATTTGCCCATGCAATTGACAGTTGACAACAATGCAAGTATCAACCAACATGTCAAAAATCAGTAAACAAATAGCAAAGTTCAATCGGTAAGAACCTTGCTACATGTACACTTTAGTTTACACATTACCACATGATATTACCCTGTTTGACAGTATAAATTTCAAACAGTTTTCCCATCTAATTAACACTTGACAACAATGCAAGTGTCAAACAATGTGTCAAAAATCAGTGTACAAATAGAAAATTTTAATCGATAAGAACCTTACTACATGTACAATATGATGTACACTTTAGTTAATACTTTACCATGTGGCATTACGCAGTTTGACAGTTTAAATTTCAAATAGTTTTCCCATCCAATTGACCCTTGACAACAATGCAAACATCACACAACGTGTCAAAAATCAGTGTACGAATAGCAACGTTTAATCGGTAAGGACCTTGCTACACGTACACTATGGTGTACACTTTAGTTTACACTTTGCTATGTGACATTACCCTATTTGACAGTATAAATTTCAAACAATTTTCCCACCCTATTAACACATGAAACCAATCCAAGTGTCAACCAATGTGTCAAAAATCAGTGCACGAATTGCAAAGTCTAATTGTTAAGAACCCTGCTACACGTACACTGGTGTACACTTTAGTTTACACTTCGCTATGTGACATTACCCTGTTTGACAGTATAAATTGCATACAATTTTTCCATCCAACTGACACTTGACAACAATGTAAGTGTCAAACAATGAGTCAAAAATCAGTGTAAGAATAGCAAAGTTCAATCGGTAAGAACCTTGCTACATGTACACTATGGTGTACACTTTAGTTTACACTTTACTACGTGACATTACCCTGTTTGACAGTACAAATTTCCAACAATTTTCCCATCCAATTGACACTTGACAACAATGTAAGTGTCAAACAACGTGTCAAAAATCAGTGTACGAATACCAAAGTTCAATCGATAAGAACATTACTACATGTACACAATGGTGCACACACTTTGCCACGTCATATTACCCGGTTGGATAGTGTAAATTTAAATCAATTTTCCCATCCAATTGACCCTTGACAACAATGCAAGCATCACACAACGTGTCAAAAATCAGTGTACGAATAGCAAAGTTTAATCGGTAAGAACCTTGCTACACGTACACTATGGTGTATACTTTTGTTTACACTTTGCTATGTGACATTACCCTATTTGACAATATAAATTTCAAACAATTTTCCCATCCTATTGACACATGAAAACAGTCCAAGTGTCAACCAACGTGTCAAAAATCAGTGCAGAATTGCAAAGTCTAATTGTTAAGAACCCTGCTACACGTACGCTGTAGTGTACACTTTAGTTTACACATCGCTACGTGACATTACCCTGTTTGACAGTATAAATTATGAAAAGTTTTTCCATCCAATTGACACTTGACAACAATGCAAGTGTCAAACAATGAGTAAAAAATCAGTGTAAGAATAGCAAAGTTCAATCGGTAAGAACCTTGCTACATGTACACTATGGTGTACACTTTAGTTTACACTTTACTACGTGACATTACCCTGTTTGACAGTACAAATTTCCAACAGTTTTCCCATCCAATTGACACTTGACAACAATACAAGTGTCAAACAACGTGTCAAAAATCGGCGTACGAATACCAAAGTTCAGTCGTTAAGAACATTGCTAAATGTATACTATGGTGCACACACTTTGCCACGTCATATTACCCGGTTGGATAGTTTAAATTTAAATCAATTTTCCCATCCAATTAACACTTGACAACAATGAAAGTGTCAACCAACGTGTCAAAAATCAGTTTAAAAATAGCGAAGTTCAATTGGTAAGAACATTGCTAGAACATTGCTACACGTACACTATAGTGTACACTTTAGTCTACACTTTGCTATGTGACATTACCCTTTTTGACATTATAAATTTCAAACAGTTTTCCCATCCAATTAACACTTGACAAGAATGCAAGTGTCAAATAACATGTCAAAAATTAGTGTACGAATAGCAAAGTTGAATCGATAAGAACCTTGCTACATGTTCACAATTGTGTACACTTTAGTTTACACTTTGCAACGTGAGATTACCCGGTTGGATAGATTAAATTTCAAACAATTTTTCGATCCAATTGACACTTGACAACAATTCAAGTGTCAACCATTGTGTCAAAAATCAGTGCAAAATTAGCAAAGTTCTATCAGTAAGAACCTTGCTACACGTACACTACTGTGTACACATTAGTTTACACTTTGTCACGTGACTTTACCCGGTTGTATAGTTTATAAATTTCAATCAATTTTCCCATGCAATTGACACTTGACAACAATGCAAGTACCAACGAACATGTCAAAAATCAATAAACAAATAGCAAAGTTCAATCGGTAAGAACCTTGCTACATGTACACTATGTTGTACAATTTAGTTTACACATTGCCACGTGACATTACCCTGTTTGACAGTATAAATTTCAAACAGTTTTCCCATCTAATTGACACTTGACAACAATGCAAGTGTCAAACAACGTGTCAAAAATCAGTGTACAAATACCAAAGTTCATTCGGTAAGAACCTTGCTACATGTACACTATGGTGTACACTTTTGTTTACACTTTGCCACGTCACATTACCCGGTTGGATAGTTTAAAATTCAATCAATTTTTCCATCCAATTGACACTTGACAACAATGCAATTGTCTACCAACGGGTTAAAAACTAGTTTAAAAATAGCAAAGTTCAATCGGTAAGAACCTTACTACACGTACACTATAGTGTACACTTTAGTTTACGCTTTGCTACGTGACATTACCCTATTTGACAGTATAAATTTCAAATAGTTTTCCCATCCAATTGACACTTGACAACAATGCAAGTGTCAACCAACGTGTCAAAAATCAGTGTACAAATAGGAAAGTTCAATCGGTAAGAAGCTTGCTACATGTGCACTGTGGTGTATACTTCAGTTTACACTTTGCCACGTGACATTACCCGGTTGGATAGTTTAAATTTCAAACAATTTTCCAATCCAATTGACACTTGACAACAATGCAAGTGTCAACCAACGTGTCAAAAATCAGTGTACAAATAGGAAAGTTCAATCGGTAAGAAGCTTGCTACATGTGCACTGTGGTGTATACTTCAGTTTACACTTTGCCACGTGACATTACCCGGTTGGATAGTTTAAATTTCAAACAATTTTCCAATCCAATTGACACTTGACAACAATGCAAGTGTTAACCTATGTGTCAAAAAAAGTATACAAATAGCAAAGTTAAGTCAGTAAGAACCTTGCTACACGAACACTATGATGTACACTTTAGTTTACACATTGCTACGCGACATTACCCTATTTTACGGTACGAATTTCAAACAGTTTTTTCCATTCAATTAGCACTTGACAACAATACAAGTGTCGAACAACATGTAAAAATCAGTGTACAAATAGGAAAGTTCAATCGGTAAGAAGCTTGCTACATGTGCACTGTGGTGTATACTTCAGTTTACACTTTGCCACGTGACATTACCCGGTTGGATAGTTTAAATTTCGAACAATTTCTCATCCAATTGACACTTGACAACAATGTGAGTGTCAACCAACATGTCAAAAATCAATGCACAAATAGCAAAGGTCAGTCGGTAAGAACCTTGCTACACGTACACTATGGTATACACTTTAGTTTATACTTTGCTACGTGACATTACTCTATTTGACAATATAAATTTCAAACAATTTTTCCATTCAATTGACACTTGACCACAATACAAGTGTGAAATAACGTGTCAAAAATCAGTGTAAGATTAGCAAAGCTAAATCGGTAAAAACCTTGCTACATGTACACTATGATGTACACTTTAGTTTACACTTTGCCATGTAACATTACCCGATTGGATAGGTTAGATTTCAAATAATTTTCCCATCCAATTGACACTTGACAACAATACAAGTGTCAACCAACGTGTCAAAAATTAGTAAACAAATAGTAAAGTTCAATCGGTAAGAACCTTGCTACACATACACTATGGTTTATACTTTAATTTACTGTTTGCTATGTGACATTACCCTGTTTGACAGTATAAATTTAAAATATTTTTCCTATCCAATTGATACTTGACAACAATACAAATGTCTAACAACGTGTAAAAAATCAGTGTAAGAGTAGCAGAGGTAAATCAGTAAGAGCCTTGCTACATGTACACTATGGTGTACACTTTAGTTTACACTTTGCCGCGTGACATTACTCGTTTGGATAGTTTAAATTTCAAATAGTTTTCCCATCTAATTGACACTTGACAACAATACAAGTGTCATCCCACATGCCAAAAAATAGTACAAAAATAACAAAGTTCAATCGGTAAGAACCACGTTACACGTACACTATGGTGTACACTTTAGTTTACACTTTGCCACGCGACCTTACCCTATTTAACAGTATAAATTTCAAACAGTTTTTCCATCCAAGTGACACTTGACAACAATGTAAGTGTCAAACAACGTGTCAAAAATCAGTGTACGAATAGGAAAGTTCAATTGGTAAGAACCTTGCTACATATACAATGTGGTGTACACTTTAGTTTACACTTTGCCACGTCACATTACCTAGTTGGATAGTTTAAATTTCAAATAATTTCCCATCCAATTGACACTTGACAACAACGCAAGTGTCAACCAACGTGTCAAAAATCAGTGTAAGAATAGTAATGTTAAATCGGTAAGAACCTTGCCACATGTACACTATGGTGTATACTTTAGTTTACACTTTGCCACTTCACATTACCCGGTTGGATTGTTTAAATGTCAAATAATTTTCCTTTCCAATTGACACTTAACAACAATGTAAGTGTCAACCAAGGTGTCAAAAATCAGTGCACAAATAGCAAAGTTCAATCGCTAAGAACCTTGCCACATATACGCTATGGTGTACACTTTAGTTTACACTTTACTACGTGACATAACCCTGTTTGACAGTATAAATTTCAAACAATTTTTCCATCCAATTTACACTTGACAACAATACAAGTGTCGAACAATGTGGTAAAAATAGGGTAAGAATAGCAAAGTTAAATCGGTAAGAACCTTCCTACATGTACACTTTAGTTTACACTTTGCCACGTGACATTACCCGGTTGGATAGTTTAAATTTTAAACAATTTTTCAATTCAATTGACACTTGACAACAATTCAAGTGTCAACCAACGTGTCAAAAATTAGTAAACAAATAGTGATGCTCAATCGGTAAGAACCTTGCTACACGTACACTTTGGTTTATACTTTAGTTTACGCTTTGCTACGTGACGTTACCCTGGCAGTATAAATTTAAAACAATTTTCCTATGCAATTGACGCTGCAAGTGTCAAACAACGTGTCAAAAATCAGTGCACAAATAGCAAAGTTCAATCGGTAAGAACCTTGCGACATGTACACTATGGTGTACACTTTAGTTTACACTTTACTACGTGACCGGTTGGATAGTTTAAATTTCAAATAGTTTTTCCATCCAATTGACCCTTGACAACAATGCAAGTGGTTGGATAGTTTAAATTTCAAATAGTTTTTCCATCCAATTGACCCTTGACAACAATGCAAGTGGTTGGATAGTTTAAATTTCAAATAGTTTTTCCATCCAATTGACCCTTGACAACAATGCAAGTGGTTGGATAGTTTAAATTTCAAATAGTTTTTCCATCCAATTGACCCTTGACAACAATGCAAGTGGTTGGATAGTTTAAATTTCAAATAGTTTTTCCATCCAATTGACCCTTGACAACAATGCAAGTGGTTGGATAGTTTAAATTTCAAATAGTTTTTCCATCCAATTGACCCTTGACAACAATGCAAGTGGTTGGATAGTTTAAATTTCAAACAATTTTCCCATCCAATTGACACTTCACAACAATACAAGTGTCAACCAATGGGTCAAAAATCAGTGCATAAATAGCAAAGTTCAATCGCTAAGAACATTGCTACACGTACACAATGGCGTACACTTTAGTTTACATTTTATGACGTGATACTACCCTATTTGACAGTGTAAATTTCATACAGTTTTCCCATCCAATGTACACTTGACAATAATGCAAGTGTCAAACAACGTGTCAAAAATCATTGTAAAAATAGCAAAGTTAAATCGGTAAGAACCTTGCCACATGTACACTATGGTGTACACTTTAGTTTACACTTTGCCACTTCACATTACCCGGTTGGATTGTTTAAATTTCAAACAATTTTCCTTTCCAATTGACACTTAACAACAACGTAAGTGTCAACCAACGTGTCAAAAATCAGTGCACAAATAGCAAAGTTCAATCGGTAAGAACCTTGCTACACGTACACTATGGTGTACACTTCAGTTTACACTTAGCTACGTGACATTACCCATTTTGACATTATAAATTTCATACAGTTTTCCCATCCGATTGACGCTTGACAACAATTCAAGCGACAAACAACGTGTCAAAAATCAGTGTACGAATAGAAAAGTTCAATCGGTAAGAACCTTGTTACATGTGCACTATGGTGTACACTTTAGTTTACACTTTGCCACGCGACATTACCCTGTTTTACAGTATAAATTTCAAACAATTTTTCCATCCAAGTGACACTTGACAACAATGCAAGTGTCAAACAACTTGTCAAAAATCAGCGTACGAATAGCAAAGTTCAATCGGTAAGAAACTTACTAAATATACACTGTAGTGTATACTTTAGTTTACACTTTACCACGTCACATTGCCCGGTTGGATAGTTTAAATTTCAATCAATTTATCCATCCAATTGACACTTGACAATAATAAAAATGCCAACCGACGTGTCAAAAATCAGTAAACAAATAGCAAAGTTCAATCGGTAAGAACCATGCTACATGTACACTATGGTGTAAACTTTTGTTTACACTTTGCTACGTGACATTACCCTATTTGACAGTATAAATTTCATACAATTTTCCCATCCAATGTACACTTGACAACAATGCAAGTGTCAAACAACGCGTCAAAAATAAGTGTAAGAATAGCAAAGATAAATCGGTAAGAACCTTGCAACATGTACACTATGGTGTACACTTTAGTTTACACTTTGCCACATCACATTACCCGGTTAGACTGTTTAAATTTTAAACAAGTTTCCTTTCCAATTGACACTTAACAACACTGCAAGTGTTAACCAATGTGTCAAAAATTAGTGCACAAATAGCAAAGTCCAAGCGGTAAGAACCTTGCTACACGTACGCTATGGTGTACACTTTAGTTTACACTTTACCACGTGACATTACCCTGTTTGACAGTATAAATTTCATACAATTTTCCCATCCAATGTACACTTGGCAACAATGCAAGTGTCAAACAACGCGTCAAAAATAAGTGTAAGAATAGCAAAGATAAATCGGTAAGAACCTTGCAACATGTACACTATGGTGTACACTTTAATTTACACTTTGCAACATCACATTACCCGGTTGGACTGTTTAAATTTTAAACAAGTTTCCTTTCCAATTGACACTTAACAACACTGCAAGTGTTAACCAATGTGTCAAAAATCAGTGCACAAATAGCAAAGTCCAAGCGGTAAGAACCTTGCTACACGTACGCTATGGTGTACACTTTAGTTTACACTTTACCACGTGACATTACCCTGTTTGACAGTATAAATTTCAAATACTTTTTCCATCCAATTGACGCTTGACAACAATACAAGCGTCAAACAGCATGTCAAAAATCAATGTACGAATAGCAAAGTTCAATCGGTAAGAACCTTGCTACATGTACACTATAGTGTATAATTTAGTTTACACTTTGCCATTTGACATTACCAGGTTAGATAGTTTAAATTTCAAACAATTTACCATCCAATTGACACCTCACAACAATGCAACTATCAATCAACATGTCAAAAATTAGTGCACAAATAGCAAAGTTCAATCGGTAAGAACATTGCTACACGTACACTATGGTGTACATTTTAGTTTGCACTTTGCTACGTGACATTACCCTATTTGACAACATAAATTTCAAAGAATTTTCCCATCCAATTGACACTTGACAACAATGCAAGTGTCAAACAACGTGTTAAAAATTAGTGAACGAATAGTAAAGTTCAATCGGTAAGTACATTGCGACATGTACACTATCGTGTACACTTTAGTTTACACTTTGCCACGTCACATTACCCGATTGGATAGTTTAAATTTCAAATAATTTTTTCATCAAATAGATACTTGACAACAATGCAAGTGTCAACCTACGTGTCAAAAATCAACGCACAAATAGCAAAGTTCACTTGGTAAGAACCTTGCTACACGTACACTATGGTGTATACTTTAGTTTACTCTTTGCTACGCAACATTACCCTGTTTCATAGTATAAATGTCAAACAGTTTTCCCATCTAATTGACGCTCGACAATAGTGCAAGTGTCAAACAACGTGTCAAAAATTAATGTACGAGTAGCAAAATTCAATCGGCAAGAATCTAGCTACATGTACACTATGTTGTACACTTTAGTTTACACTTTACCACGTGACATTACCCGGCCGGATAGTTTAAATTTCAAATAATTTCCTCATCCAATTGACACCTGACAACAATGCGAGTGTCAACCAATGTGTCAAAAATTAGTGTATGAATAGCAAAGTTCAATCGGTAAGAACATTGCTACACGTACACTATGGTGTACACTTTAGTTTACACTTTGCCACGTGACATTACCCGGTTGGATAGTTTAAGTTTCAAACAATTTTCTCATCCACTTGACACTTGACAACAATGCGAGTCTCAACCAAAGTGTCAAAAATTAATGTACAAATAGCAAATTTCAATCGGTAAGAACCTTGCTACATATATACTATCGTGTACACTTCAGTTTACACTTTGCCACATCACATTACTCGGTTGGATGGTTTAAATTTGAAACAACTTCCCATCCAATTGACACTTGAAAACAATGCTGGTGTCAAACAACGTGTCAAAAATCAGTGTACGAATAGTAAAGTTCAATCGGTAAGAACATTGCGACATGTACACTATCGTGTACACGTTAGTTTACACTTTGCCACGTCACATTACCCGGTTGGATAGTTTAAATTTCAAACAATTTTCTGATCCAATTGATACTTGACAACAATGCAAGTGCGAATCGACGTGTCAAAAATCCGAGCGCAAATAGCAAAGTTCAATTGGTAAGAACCTTGCTACATGTACACTATGGTGTAAACTTTAATTTACACTTTGCCACGTGACATTACCCGATTGGATAGTTCAAATTTCACACAATTTTTCCATCCAATTGACACTTGACAACAATGCAAGTGTCAAACAACGTGTCAAAAATTAGTGTACGAGTAGCAAAGTTCAATCAATAAGATCATTGCGACATGTACACTATTGTGTACACTTTAATTTACACTTTGCCACGTGACATTACCGGTTAGATAGTTTAAATTTCAAACAATTTTCTCATCTAATTGACACTTGGCAACAATGCAAGTGTCAACCTACGTGTCAAAAGTCAATGCACAAATAGCAAAGTTCAATCGGTAAGAACCTTGCCACACGTACACTATGGTGTACACTTTAGTTTGTGCTTTGCTACGCGACATTACCCTATTTTACAGTATAATTTTCAAATAGTTTTTCCATCCAATTGACAGTTGACAACAATGCAAGTGTCGAACAACGTGTTAAAAATTAGTGTACGAATAGAAAAGTTCAATCGGTAAGAACCTTACGACATGTACACTACGGTGTACTCATTAGTTTGCACTTTGCCACGTCACGTTGCCTGGTTGGATAGTTTAAATTTCAAACAATTTTTCGATCCAATTGACACCTGACAACAATACAAGTGTCAAAAATCGGTGCACAAATAGCATAGTTCAATCGATAAAAACCTTGCTGCACGTACACTATGGTGTTCACTTTAGTTTACACTTTTCTACGTGACATTACACTGTTTAATAGTATAAATTTCGTACAGTTTTCCCATCCAATTGACACTTGACAACAATGCAAGTGTCAAACAACGTTTCAAAAATCATTCTAACAATAGCAAAGTTAAATCGGTAAGAACCTTGCTACATGTATACTATGTTGCATACCTTAGTTCACACTTTACCACGTGACATTACCCGGTTGGATAGTTTAAATTTCAAACAATTTTTCCGTCCAATTGACACTTGACGACAATGTAAGTGTCAACCAACGTGTCAAAGATCAATGTACAAATGGGAAAGTTCAATCGGTAATAACCTTGCTAGACGTACACTATGGTGTACAATTTAGTATACACTTTGCTACGTGACATTACCCTGTTTGACAATATAAATTTCAAAAAGTTTTTCCATCCAATTGACACTTGACAACAGCACAAGTGTCAAACAACATGTTAAAATCAGTGTTCGAATAGCAAAGTTCAATCGGTAAGAACCCGGCTCCATGTACACTATGGTGAACACTATAGTTTACACTTTGCCACGTGACATTACCCGGCTGGCTAGTGTAAATTTCAAATAATTTCCTCATCCAATTGACACCTGACAACAATGCGAGTGTCAACCAATACGTCAAAAATTAGTGTACTAATAGCAAAGTTCAATCGATAAGAACATTGCTACACGTACACTATGGTGTACACTTTAGTTTACACTTCGCCACGTGACATTACCTGGTTGGATAGTTTAAGTTTTAAACAATTTTCTCATCCACTTGACACTTGACAACAGTGCGAGTGTCAACCAAAGTGTCAAAAATTAATGTACAAATAGCAAAGTTCTGTCGGTAAGAACCTTGCTACATGTACACTATGGTGTACACTTTAGTTTACACTTTGCTACGTGGCATTATCCTGTTTGATAGTATAAATTTAAAATATTTTACCTATCCAATTGACACTTGACAATAATGTAATGGTCAAACAATGTATCAAAAATCAGTGTACGAATAGCAAAGTTCAATCCCTAAGAACCTTGCTAAATGTGCACTATGGTGTATACTTTAGTTCACACTTTGCCACGTGACATTACCCGGTTGGATAGTTTAAATTTCAAATAAAATCCCATCCAATTGACACTTCACAACAATGCAAGTGTCAACCAATGAGTCAAAAATCAGTGCATAAATAGCAAAGTTCAATTGGTAAGAACCTTGCTATACGTACAGTGTGAAATTACCCTGTTCGATTGAACCTTGCTATACATACAGTGCGACGGTGTCGGAATGGGCTGAAATAGCAAAGTTCAATTGAACTTTAGTTTACGCTTTGCTATGTGAAATTACCCTGTTCGACAGTATAAATTTCAAACAGTTTTTCCATCCAATTGACACTGGACAACAGTGCAAGTGTCAAACAACGTGCCAAAAATCATTGTACGAGTAGCAAATTTCAATTGGCAAGAACCCTGCCACATGTACACTATGGTGTACACTTTAGTTTACACTTTGCCACATGACATTACCCGGTTGGATAGTTTAAATTTCAAACAATTTTCCCATCCAATTAACAATTGACAACAATATGAGTGTCAACCAACGAGTCAAAAATTAGTGTACGAATAGCAAAGTTCAATCGGTAAGAACCTTGCTAAACGTACACTATGGTGTACACTTTAATTTACACTTTGCCATGTGACATTACTCGGATAGATAGTTTAAATTTTAATCAATTTTCCCACCCAATTGACACTTGACAACAATGTAAATGTCAACCTACGTGATAAAAATCAGTGCACAAATAGTAAAGTTCAATCGGTAAGAACCTTGCCGCACGTACACTATGGTGTACACTTTAGTTTACACTTTGCTACGCGACATTACCCTATTTTACAGTATAAATTTCAAACAGTTTTTCCATCCAATTGACAGTTGACAACAATGCAAGTGTCAAACAACGTGTTAAAAATTAGTGTACGAATAGGAAAGTTCAATCGATAAGAACCTTGCGACATGTACACTATGGTGTACACGATAGTTTGCATTTCGCAACGTCATGTTACCCGATTAGATAGTTTAAATTTCAAACAATTTTTCGATCCAATTGACACCTGACAACAATGCAAGTCCCAACCAACGTGTCAAAAATCAGTGCACAAATAACAAAGTTCAATCGATAAGAGCCTTGCTACACGTACACTAAGGTGTACGCTTTAGTTTACACTTTTCTACGTGACATTACCCTATCTGACAGTATAAATTTCATACAGTTTTCCCATCCAATTGACACTTGCTAACAATGCAAGTGTCAAACAACGTGTCAAAAATCTGTGTAAGAATAGCAAAGTTAAATCGGTAAGAATCTTGCTACATGTACACTATGGTGTACACTTTAGTTTAGACTTTACCACGTGACATTACCTGGTTGGATAGTTTAAATTTCAAACAATTTTCCCATCCAATTGACACTTGAAAAGAATGCAAGTGTCAACCAACGAGTCAAAAATTAGTGTAGAAATAGCAAAGTTCAATCGATAAAAACCTTTTACACGTACACTATGGTGTACACTTTAATTTACACTTTGCTACATTACATTACCTGGTTGGATAGTTTAAATTTCAAACAATTTTCCCATCCAATTGACACTTGACAACAATGCAAGTGTCAACCAACGTGTCAGAAATTGATAAACAAATTACAAAGTTCAATCGGTAAGAACCTGGCTACATGTACACTATGGTGTACACTTTAGTTTACACTTTGCTACGTGACATTACCCTCTTTGACAATATAAATTTCAAACAGTTTTCCCATCCAATTGACGCTTGACAACAACGCAAGTGTCAAACAACATTTCAAAAATCAGTGTACGAGTAACAAAGTTCAATTTGTAAGAACCCTGCTACATGTACACTATTGTGTACACTTTAGTTTACACTTTGCTACGTGACATTACCCGGTAGGATAGTTTAAATTTCAAACAATCTTCTCATCCAATTGACACTAGACAACAATGTGAGTGTCAAACAACGAGTCAAAAATTAGTGTACGAATAGCAAAGTTCAAATGGTAAGAGCCTTGCTACACGTGCACTATGGTGTACACTTTAGTTTACACTTTGCCACGTGACAGTACCCGGTTGGATAGTTTAAATTTCAATCAATTCTCCCATTCAATTGACACTTGACAACAATGCGAGTGTCAACCAACATGTCAAAAATTAATGTAAAAGTAGCAAAGTTCAATCGGTAAGAAGTTTGCTACGTGACATTACCCTGTTTGACAGTATAAATCTAAAACAGTTTTACTATCCAATTGACACTTGACAACAATGCAAGTGTCAAACAATGCATCAAAAATCAGTGTACGAATAGCAAAGTTCAATCGATAAAAATCTTGCTACATGTGCAATGTGGTGTATACTTTAGTTTACAATTTGCCACGTGACATTGCCCGGTTGGATAGTTTAAATTTTAAACAATTTTCCCATCCAATTGACACTTGACAACAATGCAAATGTCAACCAATGCGTTAAATATTAGTGTACGAGCATCAAAGTTCAATCGATAAGAACTTTGCTAAACGTACACTATGGCGTACACTTTGCCACGTGACATTACCCGGTAGGATAGTTTAAATTTCAAACAATTTTCCCATCAAATTGACACTTGAAAACAAAGCGAGTATCAACCAACGTGTCAAAAATCAATGTACAAATAGCCAAGTTCAATCGGTAAGAACCTGCTACACGTACACTATGGTGTACGCTTTAGTTTAAACTTTGCTACTTGACATTACCCTGTTTGACAGTATAAATTTAAAACAGTTTTCCTATCCAATTGACACTTGACAACAATGCAAGTGTCAAACGACATGTAAAAAATCAGTGTACGAATAGCAAAGTTCAATCAGTAAGAACCTTGCTACATGTACACTATGGTGTACACTATAGTTTACACTTTGCCACGTCTTATTACCCGGTTGGATAGTTTAAATTTCAAACAATTTTCCGATCTAATTGACACTTGACAACAAATCAAGTGTCAACCAACGTGTCAACAATTAATGTGCAAATAGCAAAGTTCAATTGGTAAGAACCTTGCTACATGTACATTATGGTGTACACTTTAGTTTACACTTTGCCACGAGACATTACCCGGTTGGATATTTTAAATTTCAAACAATTTTTCCATCCAATTGAGACTTAACAACAATGCAAGTGTCAAACAACGTGTCAAAAATCAGTGTACAAATAGTAACGTTCAATCGGTAAGAACATGGCGACATGTACACTATCATGTGCACTTTAGTTTACACTTCGCCACGTCACATTACCCGGTTGGATAGTTTAAATTTCAAACAATTTCCCATCCAATTGACACTTGATAGCAATGCAAGTGTCAACTTATCTATCAAAAATCAGTGCACAAATAGCAAAGTTCGATCGGTAAGAACCTTGCAACACGTACACTATGGTGTACACTTTAGTTTACACTTTGCTACGCGACAATACCCTATTTTATAGTATAAATTTCAAATAGTTTTTCCATCTAATTGATACTTGACAACAATGTGAGTATCAACTAATGGGTCAAAAATTAATTGCACGAATAGCAAAGTTCAATCGGTAAGAACCTTCCTACACGTACACTATGGTGTACACATTAGTTTGCACTTTACCACGTGACATTACCCGGTTGGATAGTTTAAATTTCAAAAAAAAATTCCATCCAATTGACACTTGAAAACAACGTGAGTGTTAACCAAGGTGTCAAAAATCAATGTACAAATAGCAAATTTCAATCGGTAAGAACCTTGCTACACGTACACTATGGTGTACACTTTAGTTTACATTTTGGTACGTGACATTACCCGATTTGACAATAGAAATTTAAAATAGTTTTCCAATCCAATTGACGCCTGACAACAATGTAAGTGTCAAACAACATGTCAAAAATCAGTGTACGAATAGCAAAGTTCAATCGGTAAGTACCTTGCTACCTGTGCACTATGGTGTATACTGCAGTTCACACTTTGCCACGTGATATTACCCGGTCAGATCGTTTAAATTTCTAACGATTTCCCAACCAATTGACACTTCACAACAATGCAAATGCCAACCCACTTGTTAAAAATCAATGTGCAAATAACAAAGTTCAATTGGTAAGAACCTTGCAATACGTACACCATGGTGTACACTTTAGTTTACACTTTGCCACGTGATATTACCCGGTTGGATATTTTAAATTTCAAACAATTTTTCCATCCAATTGACACTTGACAACAATGTAAGTGTCAAACAGCATGTCAAAAATCAGTGTACGAATCGTAAAGTTCAATCAGTAAGAACATTGCGACATATACATTATCGTGTACACTTTAGTTTACACTTTGCCACGTCACATTACCAGGTTGGATAGTTTAAATTTCAAACAATTTTCCCATCCAATTGACATTTGGCAACAATGCAAGTGTCAACCTATGTGTCAAAAATCAGTGCACAAATAGTAAAGTTCGATCGGTAAGAACCTTGCTACACGTAAGCAATGCTGTACATTTTAGTTTACACTTTCCTACGCGACGTTAATCTATTTTACAGTATAAATTTCTAACAATTTCCCAACCAATTGACACTTCACAACAATGCAAATACCAACCAACTTGTTAAAAATCAATGCGCAAATAACAAAGTTCAATTGGTAAGAACCTTGCGACACGTACACTATGGTGTACACTTTAGTTTACACTTTGCCACGTGACATTACCCAATTGGATATTTTAAATTTCAAGTAATTTTTCCATCCAATTGACACATGACAACAATGCAAGTGTCAAACAACGTGTCAAAAATCAGTGCACGAACAATAAAGTTGAATTGGTAAGAACATTGCGACACGAACACTATCGTGTGCAGTTTAGTTTACACTTTGCCACGTCACATTACCCAGTTGGATAGTTTAAATTTCAAACAATTTTTCTATCCAATTGGCACTTGACAACAATGCTAGTGCCAACCTATGTGTCAAAAATCAGTTCAAAAATAGCAAAGTATGATCGGAAAGAAACTCGCTACACGTACACTATGGTGTACACTTTAGTTTACACTTTGCTAAGCGACGTTACCCTGTTTTACAGTATAAATTTTAAACATTTTTCCATCCAATTGACAATTGACAACAACGCAAGTGCCAAACTACGTGTCAAAAATC
Organism: Olea europaea var. sylvestris; assembly: GCF_002742605.1. Taxonomy (NCBI): domain Eukaryota; kingdom Viridiplantae; phylum Streptophyta; class Magnoliopsida; order Lamiales; family Oleaceae; genus Olea; species Olea europaea. The sequence goes on from NW_019239457.1 coordinate 60,348, forward strand.
AGTGCAGAAATAGCAAGTTCAATCGTTAAGAACCATGCGTCATGTACACTATGGTGTACACATTAGTTTGTACTTTGCTACGTCAAATTACTCGGTTGGATAGCTTAAATTTTAAACCATTTTCCCATCCAATTGACACTTGGCAACAATGCAAGTGTTGACCTACGTGTTAAAAGTCAATGCACAAATAGCAAAGTTCAATCGGTAAGAACCTTGCCACACGTACACTATCGTGTACACTTTAGTTTACACTTTGCTACGCGACATTACCCTATTTTAGAGTATAAATTTTAAACAGTTTTTCCATCCAATTGACACTTAACAACAATGCAAGTGTTGAACAACGTGTCAAAAATTAGTGTATGAATAGGAATTTCGATCGGTAAGTACCTTGCAACATGTAAACTATGGTGTACACATTAGTTTGCAATTTGTCATGCCACATTACCCGATTGGATAGTTTAAATTTCGAACAATATACCTAACAACAACACAAGTGTTAACCAACGTGTCTAAAATTAGTGCAGCAATAGCAAAGTTCAATCGGTAAGAACCTTGCTACACGTACACTATAGTGTACACTTTCATTTACATTTTTCTACGTGACATTACCCTGTTTGACAGTATAAATTTCTCACAGTTTTCCAATCCAATTGACACTTGACAACAATACAAGTGTCAAACAATGTGTCAAAAATCAGTGTGAGAATAGCAAGGTTAGGTAAGAACCTGGCTACATGTACACTATGGTGTACACTTTAGTTTACACTTTGCCACGTGACATTGCCCGGTTGGATAGTTTAAATTTCAAATAATTTTCCCATCGAATTGACACTTGACAACAATGAAAGTGTCAACCAACGTGTCAAAAATCAGTGTACAAATAGCAAAGTTCAATCAGTAAGAATCTTGTGACACGTACACTATGGTGTACACTTTAGTTTACACTTTACTGCGTGACATTACCTTGTTTGACAGAAAAATTTCAAAACATTTTTCCTTCCAATTGACACTTGAAAATTACGTAAGTGTTAAACAACGTGTCAATAATCAGTGTTCGAATAGTAAAGTTCAGTTAGTAAGAACCCTGCTACATGTACACTATGGTGTACACTTTATTTTACACTTTGCCACGTGACATTGTCCGGTTGGATAGTTTAAATTTTAAATAATTTTTCCATCCAATTGGCACTTGACAACAATGCGAGTGTCAACAAATGTGTAAAAAATTAGGGTACGAATAGCAAAGTTCAATCGGTAAGAACCTTGCTACACGTACACTATGGTGTACACTTTAGTTTACACTTTGCCACATGACATTACCCGGTTGGATAGTTTAAATTTCAAACAATTTTTCCATCCAATTGACACTTGACAACAATACGAGTGTCAACCAAGGTGTCAAAAATCAATGTACAAATAGCAAAGTTCAATCGGTAAGAACCTTGCTACACGTACACTATGGCGTACACTTTAGCTTACACTTTGCTACGTGACATTACCCCATTTGACAGTATAAATTTAAAATAGTTTTTCTATCCAATTGACACTTGACAACAATGCAAGTGTCAAACAACGTGTCAAAAATCAGTGTACGTATCGTAAAGTTCAATCGGTAAGAACCTTGCTACATGTGCACTATGGTGCATACTTTAGTTTACACTTCACCACGTGACATTATCCAGTTGGATAGTTTAAATTTCAAACAACTTCCCATCCAATTGACACTTCACAACAATGCGAGCGTCAACCAACGTATCAAAAATCAGTGCACAAATAGCAAAGTTCAACCTGTAAGGACCTTGCTATATGTACACTATGGTGTACATTTTATTTTACACTTTGCTGCATGACATTACCCTGTTTGATAGTATAAATTTAAAAAAAAAATTTCATCCAATTGACATTGAACAACAATGTAAGTGTCAAACAATGTGTAAAAAATCAGTGTATGAGTAGCAAAGTTAAATAAGTAAGAACCTTGCTACATGTACACTATGGTCTACACTATAGTTTACACTTTGCCACGTCACAATATCCGGTTGAATAGTTTAAATTTAAAACAATTTTTCCATCCAATTGACCCTTGACAACAATGCGTGTGTCGACCAAGGTGTCAAAAATAAATGTACAAATTGCAAAGTTCAATCGGTAAGAGCCTTGCTACACGTACACTATGGTGTACACTTTAGTTTACACTTTGCTACGTGACATTACCCTGTTTGACAGTATAAATTTAAAATAGTTTTTCTATCCAATTGACACTTGACAATAATGCAAGTGTCAGACAACGTGTCAAAAATAAGTGTACGAATAGCGAAGTTCAATCGGTAAGAACCTTGCTACGTGTGCACTATGGTGTATACTTTAGTTTACAATTTGCCACGTGACATTACCTGGTTCGATAGTTTAAATTTCAAACAATTTTTCCATCCAATTGGAACTTAACAACAATGCAAGTGTTAACCAATGTGTTAAAAATCAGTGCACAAATAGCAAAGTTCAATCGGTGAGAACCTTGCTACATGTACACTGTGGTGTACACTTTAGTTTACACTTTTCTACATGACATTACCCTATTTGACAGTATAAATTTCATACAGTTTTCCCATCCAACTGACACTTGACAACAATGTAGGTGTCAAAAAACGTGTCAAAAATTAGTGTAAGAATGGCAAAGTTAAATTGGTAAGAACATTGCTACATGTACATTATGGTGTACACTATAGTTTACACTTTGCCACGTCACATTACCAGGTTGTATAGTTTAAATTTCAAACAATTTTTTCATCCAATTGACACTTGACAACAATGCAAGTCTCAATCAATGTGTCAAAAATCAGTGCGCAAATAGCAAAGTTCAATTGGTAAGAACCTTGCTACATGTACACTTTAGTTTACATTTTGCCACGTGACATTACCGGATTGGATATTTTAAATTTCAGACAAATTTTCCATCTAATTGACACTTGACAACAATGCAAGTGTCAAACAATGTGTCAAAAATCAGTGAACGAATAGCAAAGTTCAATTGGTAAGAACATTCCAACATGTACACGATCGTGTACACTTTAGTTTACACTTTGCCACGTCACTTTACCCGATTGGATAGTTTAAATTTCAAACAATTTCCCATCCAATTGACACTTGACAACAATGTAAGTGTCAACCAACTTGTCAAAAATCAGTGCGAAATAGCAAAGTTCAATTGGTAAGAACCTTGCTACATATACATTGTGGTGTACACTTTAGTTTACACTTTGCCATGGGACATTACCTAGTTGGATAGTTTAAATTTAAAACAATTTTCCTCCCAATTGACACTTGGCAACAATGCAAGTGTCAAACAATGTGTCAAAAATCATTGTACGAATGGCAATGTTCAATCGGTAAGAACCTTGCTACATGTGCACTGTGGTGTATATTTTAGTTTACACTTTGCCACGTGAGATTACCTAGTAGGATAGTTTAAATTTCAAACAATTTTTCCATCCAACTAGCACTTGACAACAATGCGAGTGTCAACCAAGTTGTCAAAAATCAATGTACAAATAGCAAAGTTCAATCGGTAAGAACCTTGCTACACGTACACTATGGTGTACACTTTAGTTTACACGTTGCTACGTGACATTACCCCGTTTGACAGTATAAATTTAAAAGAATTTTCCTATACAATTGACACTTGATAACAATGCAAGTGTCAAACAACGTGGTAAAAATCAATGTACGAATAGTAAAGTTCAATCAGTAAGAACCTTTGCGACATGTGCACTATGGTGTATACTGTAGTTCACACTTTGCCACATTACATTACCCGGTTGGATAGTTTAAATTTTAAACAATTTTCCATCCAATTCACACGTCACAAAAATGCAAGTGTCAAAAATCAGTGCACAAATAGCAAAGTTAAATCGGTAAGAACCTTGCTATACGTACACTTTGGTGTACATTTTAGTTCACACTTTGCTACGTGACATTACCCTGTTTGACAGTATAAATTTCAAACACTTTTTTCATCCAATTGACGCTGAACAACAATGTAAGTGTCAAACAACGTGTAAAAAATTAGTGTACAAATAGCAAAGTTTAATCAGTAAGAACCTTACTACATGTACACTATGGTCTACATTATAGTTTACACTTTGCCACGTCACAATACCCGATTGGATAGTTTAAATTTAAAATAGTTTTTCATCCAATTGACCCTTGACAACAATGCATGTGTCAACCAAGGTGTCAAAAATCAATGTACAAATAGCAAATTTCAATCGGTAAGAGCCTTGCTACACGTACACCATGGTGTACACTTTAGTTTACACTTTGCTACGTGACATTACCTTGTTTGACAGTGTAAATTTAAAATAGTTTTCCTATCCAATTGACACTTGACGACAATGTAAGTGTCAAACAATGTGTCAAAAATAAGTGTACGAATAACAAAGTTCAATCGGTAAGAACCCTACTCCATGTGCACTATGGTGTATACTTTAGCTCACACTTTGCCACGTGACATTACCGGGTTGAATAGTTTAAATTTCAACCAATCTTTCGATCCAATTGATACTGGACAACAATTTAAGTGTCAACCAACGTGTCAAAAATCAGTGCACAAATAGCAAAGTTCTATCGGTGAGAACCTTGCTACATGTACACTTTAGTTTACACTTTTCTACGTGACATTACCCTATTTGATAGTATAAATTTCATATAGTTTTCCCTTCCAACTGACACTTGACAACAATGCAAGTGTCAAACAACATGTCAAAAATTAGTGTAAGAATAACAAAGTTAAATCGCTAAGAACATTGCCACATGTACACTATGGTGTACACTATAGTTTACACTTTGCCACGTCACATTATCCAGTTGGATAGTTTAAATTTCAAACAATTTTCCCATCCAATTAACACTTGACAACAATGCAAGTCTCAACCAATGTGTCAAAAATCAGTGCGCGAATAGCAAAGTTCAATTGGTAAGAACCTTGCTACATGTACACTCTGGTGTGCACTTTTGTTTACACTTTGCCACGTGACATTACCCGGTTGGATATTTTAAATTTCAGACAATTTTTCCATCCAATTGACACTCGACAACAATGCAAGTTCAAACAACGTGTTAAAAATTAGTGTACGAATAGCAAACTTCAATTGGTAAGAACATTGCGACATGTACACGATCGTGTACACTTTTGTTTACACTTTGTCACGTCACATTACCCAGTTGGATAGTTTAAATTTCAAACAATTTTTCTATCCAATTGACACTTGACAACAATGCAAGTGTCAACCAACGTGTCAAAAATCAGTGCGCAAATAGCAAAGTTCAATCGGTAAGAACCTTGCTACATGTGCACTGTGGTGTATACTTTAGTTTACACTTTGCCACGTGATATTAACCGATAGGATAGTTTCAATTTCAAACAATTTTTCCATCCAATTGACACTTGGCAACAATGCGAGTGTCAACCAATGTGTCAAAAATTAGTGTACGTATAGCAAATTTGAATCGGTAAGAACGTTGGTACACGTACACTATGGTGTACACTTTGCCACGTGACATTACCTAGCTGGATAGTTTAAATTTCAAACAATTTTCCCATCCAATTGACACTTGACAACAACGCGAGTGTCAACCAACGTGTCAAAAGTCAATGTACGAATAGCAAAGTTCAATCAGTAAGAACTTGGCTACACGTACACTATGGTGTACACTTTAGTTTACACTCTGCTATGTGACATTACCTTATTTGACAGTATAAATTTAAAACAGTTTTCCTATCCTATTGACACTTGACAACAATGCAAGTGTCAAACATGTCAAAAATCAGTGTACGAATAGCAAAATTCAATCGGTAAGAACCTTGCTACATGTGATATGATCCAGGAGTCAAGCCCGACGAAGGCGAGTGCGAGACGAGATCCATTGATTGTCGATGGCAGACCAATGATGGGATCAAGGGAAAAGCAAGTGAAACGAGCTATGGGATTGCTCGTTCAAGAAACCATTAATGGAACCATGTTCGGGACTGAAGATGGAGCAACTTTAATGTTCGGGTCGAGGGCCGAATCAACTTGGATCAATTTGTTATCAAGCGACGAAATCGGAGGCTGAAAACAAGCCTGTGTGACCGCACCATGCCATCGCATGGAGGCATACCGAAACTCAAGATGAATTTTTGGTTGAACCATGCGACTGCATGAAAATACACCATGCGGCCACATGGTTCAAAAATTTAGCGAATTTTCCAATTTTGGCAATTTTCCAGATTTTGTTAGTTTTTGATTCTTTTCCATATTTTGAGGATAATGATCGACTTTTGCACGATTTTTACCTAGTTTTTAGGTTTAGTATAAATAGGATTTTCCATTCAATTGTTAAAAAAAATACTTTTGACATTATTGATATTGAATTAAAGTGAGGCGTATTGTCTTCTCTTCATCGTTCTTCATTGAACAACTTCGAACTTATCAAGTGTTAACTTGTGACGCTCAAACAACCAGATTTAATTCTTGGATTGCGTGATCAAGGGGTCTTTCAAGTGTCGTTCTTGTTGGGTTTTTTTATTTTACTTTCTTTTGGGTTAATCCTAAACTCTTGGATTAATTTGGCTTTCTTGGGTTCGTCAATCTCGTTGTGGGTTTCGTAGTCAACGTTGCTACGGGGTTCGCATCAACATGTGTACTATGGTGTATACATTAGTTAACAGTTTGCCACGTGACATTACTTGATCGGATAGTTTAAATTTCAAACAGTTTCCCGCCCAATTGACACTTCACAACAATGCAAGTGTCAACCAACGCGCCAAAAATTAGTGCACAAATAGCGAAGTTCAATCGGTAAGTTCCTTGCTACATGTACACTATGGTGTACACTTTAGTTACAATTTACTACGTGACATTACCAAGTTTGACAGTATAAATTTCAAACAATTTTTCCATCCAATTAACACAAGACAACAATACAAGTGTCAAACAACGAATAAAAAATCAGTGTACGAATAGCAAGGTTCAATCAGTAAGAACCTTGCTACATGTACACTATGGTGTACACTATAGTTTACACTTTGCCACGTCACATTACTCGGTTGGATAGTTTAAATTTCAATCAATTTTCCCATCCAATCGAAACTTGACAACAATGCAAGTGTCAACCAATGTGTCAAAAATCAATGCGGAACTAGCAAAGTTCAATTGGTAAGAACATTGCTACATGTACACTATGGTGTACAATCTAGTTCACACTTTATCACGTGACATTACCCGGTTGGATATTTTAAATTTCAAAGAAAAATTTCATCCAATTGACACTTCACAACAATACAAATGTCAAACAACGTGTCAAAAATTCGTGTACGAATAGCAAAGTTCAATAGGTAAGAACATTGCGACATGAACACGATCGTGTACACCTTAGTTTACACTTTGCCACGTCACATTACCCGGTTGGATAGTTCAAATTTCAAACAATTTTTCCATCCAATTGAAACTTGACAACAATGCAAGTGTCAAACAACGTGTCAAAAATTCGTGTACGAATAGCAAAGTTCAATCGATAAGAACATTGCGACATGTACACTATCGTGTATACTTTAGTTTACACTTTGCCACGTCACATTACCCGGTTGGATAGTTCAAATTTCAAACAATTTTTCCATCCAATTGAAACTTGACAACAATGCAAGTGTCAAACAACGTGTCAAAAATTCGTGTACGAATAGCAAAGTTCAATCGATAAGAACATTGCGACATGTACACTATCGTGTATACTTTAGTTTACACTTTGCCACGTCACATTACCCGGTTGGATAGTTCAAATTTCAAACAATTTTTCCATCCAATTGAAACTTGACAACAATGCAAGTGTCAAACAACGTGTCAAAAATTCGTGTACGAATAGCAAAGTTCAATCGATAAGAACATTGCGACATGTACACTATCGTGTATACTTTAGTTTACACTTTGCCACGTCACATTACCCGGTTGGATAGTTCAAATTTCAAACAATTTTTCCATCCAATTGAAACTTGACAACAATGCAAGTGTCAAACAACGTGTCAAAAATTCGTGTACGAATAGCAAAGTTCAATCGATAAGAACATTGCGACATGTACACTATCGTGTATACTTTAGTTTACACTTTGCCACGTCACATTACCCGGTTGGATAGTTCAAATTTCAAACAATTTTTCCATCCAATTGAAACTTGACAACAATGCAAGTGTCAAACAACGTGTCAAAAATTCGTGTACGAATAGCAAAGTTCAATCGATAAGAACATTGCGACATGTACACTATCGTGTATACTTTAGTTTACACTTTGCCACGTCACATTACCCGGTTGGATAGTTCAAATTTCAAACAATTTTTCCATCCAATTGAAACTTGACAACAATGCAAGTGTCAAACAACGTGTCAAAAATTCGTGTACGAATAGCAAAGTTCAATCGATAAGAACATTGCGACATGTACACTATCGTGTATACTTTAGTTTACACTTTGCCACGTCACATTACCCGGTTGGATAGTTCAAATTTCAAACAATTTTTCCATCCAATTGAAACTTGACAACAATGCAAGTGTCAAACAACGTGTCAAAAATTCGTGTACGAATAGCAAAGTTCAATCGATAAGAACATTGCGACATGTACACTATCGTGTATACTTTAGTTTACACTTTGCCACGTCACATTACCCGGTTGGATAGTTCAAATTTCAAACAATTTTTCCATCCAATTGAAACTTGACAACAATGCAAGTGTCAAACAACGTGTCAAAAATTCGTGTACGAATAGCAAAGTTCAATCGATAAGAACATTGCGACATGTACACTATCGTGTATACTTTAGTTTACACTTTGCCACGTCACATTACCCGGTTGGATAGTTCAAATTTCAAACAATTTTTCCATCCAATTGAAACTTGACAACAATGCAAGTGTCAAACAACGTGTCAAAAATTCGTGCACAAATAGCAAAGTTCAATAGGTAAGAACCTTGCTACACGTACACTATGGTGTACACTTTAGTTTAGACTTTGCTACGTGACCTTACGCTGTTCAGTATAAATTTGAAATAGTTTTTCCATCTAATTGACACTAGACAACAATGCAATTGTCAAATAATGTGTAAAAAATCAGTGTACGAATAGCAAAGTTCAATAAGTTAGTACCTTGCTACATGTACACCATAGTGTACACTATAGTTTACACTTTGCCGCATCACATTACCCAGTTGGATAGTTTAAATTTCAAACATTTTTCCTATCTAATTAACACTTGACAACAATGCTAGTGTCAACCAATGTGTCAAAAATTAGTGCACAAATAGCGAAGTTCAATCGGTTAGAACCTTGCTACACGTACGCTATGGTGTAAACTTTAGTTTACACTTTGCTACGTGACATTACCCTGTTTCACAGTATAAATTTCAAATAGTTTTTCCATCGAATTGACACTGGACAACAATGCAAGTGTCAAACAGCGTGTAAAAAATCAGTGCACGAATAGTAAAGTTTAATAAGTTAGAACCTTGCTACATGTACACTATGGTGTACACTATAGTTTACACTTTGCCACGTCACATTACTCGGTTGGATAGTTTAAATTTCAAAAACTTTTCCTATCTAATTGATACTTGACAACAATGCAAGTGTCAACCAGCCTGCCAAAAATCAGTGTACAAATAACAAAGTTCAATCAGTAAGAACCATGCTTCACGTACACTATGGTGTACACATTAGTTTGCACTTTGCCACGTCGCATTACCCGGTTAGATAGTTTAAATTTCAAGAAATTTTTGATCCAATTGACACTTGACAACAATGCAAGTGTCAACCAACGTGTCAAAAATTAGTGCACAAATAACAAAGTTCAATCGGTAAGAACCTTGCTACACGTACACTATGGTGTACACTTTAGTTAACACTTTTCTACGTGACATTACACTATTTGATAGTATAAATGTCATACAGTCTTCCCATCCAATGGACAATTGACAACAATGCAAGTGTCAAACAACGTTTCAAAAATCAGTGTAAGAATAGCAAAGCTAAATCAGTAAGAACCTTGCTACATGTACACCACAGTGTACACTTTAGTTTACACTTTGCCATGTGACATTACCCGGTTGGATAATTCAAATTGCAAACAATTTTCACATCCAATTGACACTTGACAACAATGCAAGTGTCAACAAACGTGTCAAAAATCAGTGTACAAATAGCAAATTCCAATCGGTAAGAACCTTGTTGCACGTACACTATGGTGTACACTTTAGTTTACACTTTACTACGTGACATTACCCTGTTGGATAGTTTAAATTTCAAACAATCTTCCCATCCAATTGACACTTGACAACAATGCAAGTATCAAACTACGTGTCAAAAATCAGTGTACAAATAGCAAATTCCAATCGGTAAGAACCTTGTTGCACGTACACTATGGTGTACACTTTAGTTTACACTTTACTACGTGACATTACCCTGTTGGATAGTTTAAATTTCAAACAATCTTCCCATCCAATTGACACTTGACAACAATGCAAGTATCAAACTACGTGTCAAAAATCAGTGTACAAATAGCAAATTCCAATCGGTAAGAACCTTGTTGCACGTACACTATGGTGTACACTTTAGTTTACACTTTACTACGTGACATTACCCTGTTGGATAGTTTAAATTTCAAACAATCTTCCCATCCAATTGACACTTGACAACAATGCAAGTATCAAACTACGTGTCAAAAATCAGTGTACAAATAGCAAATTCCAATCGGTAAGAACCTTGTTGCACGTACACTATGGTGTACACTTTAGTTTACACTTTGCTACGTGACATTACCCTGTTTGACAGTATAAATTTCAAACAGTTTTTTCCATCCAATTGAGACTGGACAACAATGCAAGTGTCAAACAACGTGTAAAAAATCAGTGTATGAATAGTAAAGTTCAATCAATAAGAACCTTGCTACATGTACACTATGGTGTAAACTATAGTTTACACTTTGCAGCGTCACATTACCCGGTTGGATAGTTTAAATTTCAAACAATCTTCCCATCCAATTGACACTTGACAACAATGCAGGTATCAACTAACGTGTCAAAAATCTATGAACAAATAACAAAGTTCAATTGCTAAGAACCTTGGTACATGTACACTATGGTGTAAACATTAGTTTACACTTTGCCATGTGACATTACCCAGTTAGATAGTTTAAATTTCAAACAATTTTTCCATTCAATTGACACTTGACAACAATGCAAGTGTCAAACAACGTGTCAAAAATCAGTGTACGAATAGCAAAGTTCAATCGGTAAGAACATTGTGACAAGTACACTATCATGTACACTTTAGTTCACACTTTGCCATGTCACATTACCCGGCTAGATAGTTTAAATTTCAAACAACTTTCCCATCCAATTGACACTTGAGAACAATGCAAGTGTCAACCTATGTGTAAAAAATCTGTGCACAAATAGCAAAGTTCAATTGGTAAGAACCTTGCTACACGTACACTATGGTGTACACTTTAGTTTATACTTTGCTACGCGACATTACCCGGTTTGACAGTGTAAATTTAAAACAGTTTTCCTATCCAATTGACACTTGACAACAATGCAAGTGTCAAACAACGTGTCAAAAATCAGTGTATGAATAGCAAAGTCCAGTCGGTAAGAACCTAGCTACATGTGCACTTTGCAAGTGTCAACGTTGCTACGGGGTTCGCATCAAATTGTGTACGATGGTGTATACTTTAGTTCACACTCTGCCACGTGACATTACCCAGTTGGATAGTTTAAATTTCAAACAATTTCCCATCCAATTGACACTTCACAACAATGCAAATGTTAACCAACGCGTCAAAAATCAGTGCACAAATAGCAAAGTTCAATCGGTAAGATCCTTGCTACACGTAAACTATGGTGTACACTTTAGTTTACACTTTGCTACATGACATTATCCTGTTTGACAGTATAAATTTCAAATAGTTTTTCCATCCATTTGACACTGGACAACAATGCAAGTGTCAAACAACGAATAAAAATAAGTGTACTAATAGCAAGGTTCAATCAGTAAGAACCTTGCTACATGTAAACTATAGTTTACACTTTGCCACATCACATTACTCTGTTGGATAGTTTAAATTTCAATCAATTTTCCCATCCAATTGACACTTGACAACAATGTAAGTGTCAACCAACGTGTAAAAAATCAGTGCAAAAATAGCAAAGTTCAATTGGTAAGAACCTTGCTACATGTACACTATGGTGTACAATTTAGTTTACACTTTGCCACGTGACATTATCCGATCGGATATTTTAAATTTCAAACAACTTTTCCATCCAATTGACACTTCACAACAATGCAAGTGTCAAACAACGTGTCAAAAATCAGTGTACGAATAACAAGGTTCGATCAGTAAGAACATTGCGACATGTACACGATCGTGTACACTACAATTTACACTTTGCCGCGTAACATTACCCGGTTGGATAGTTTAAATTTCAAACAATTTTCCCATCCAATTGATGCTTGACAACAATGCAAGTGTCAACCTACGTATCAAAAATCACTGCACAAATAGCAAAGATCTATCGGTAAGAACCTTGCTACACGTACACTGTGGTGTACACGTTAGCTTACACTTTGCTACGCGACATTACCCTGTTCTACAATGTAAATTTCAAACAATTTTTCCATTCAATTGACACTTGACAGCAATGCAAGCGTCAAACAACGAATAAAAAATTAGTGTACTAATAGTAAGGTTCAATCAGTAAGAACCTTGCTACATGTACACTATGGTGTACACTATAGTTTACAGTTTGCCACGTCACATTACCCGGTTGGATTGTTTAAATTTCAATCAATTTTCCCATCCAATTGACACTTGACAACAATGCAAGTGTCATCCAACGTGTAAAAAATCAGTGCGCAAATAGCAAAGTTCAATTGGTAAGAACCTTGCTACATGTACACTATGGTGTACAATTTAGTTTACACTTTGCCACGTGACATAACCCGGTTGGATATTTTAAATTTCGAACAACTTTTCCATCCAATTGACACTTCACAACAATGCAAGTGTCAAACAACGTGTCAAAAATCAGTGTACAAATAGCAAAGTTCGATCGGTAAGAACATTGCGACATGTACACGATCGTGTACACTATAGTTTACACTTTGCCACGTCACATTACCCAGTTGGATAGTTTAAATTTCAAACAATTTTCCCATCCAATTGATGCTTGACAACAATGCAAGTGTCAACCTACGTATCAAAAATCACTACACAAATAGCAAAGTTCAATCGGTAAGAACCTTACTACACGTACCCTATGGTGTACACGTTGGCTTACACTTTGCTACGCGACAATACTGTGTTCGACAATGTAAATTTCGAACAGTTTTTCCATCCAATTGACCCTTGACAACAATGCAAGTGTCAAACAACGTGTCAAAAATTAGGGTACGAATTGGAAAGTTCAATCGGTAAGAACCTTGCGACATGTACACTATGGTGTACATATTAGTTTGCACTTTGCCACGTCACATTACCCGGTTGGATAGTTTAAATTACAAACAATTTTTTGAACCAATTGACACTTGACAACAATGCAAGTGTCAACCAACGTGTCAAAAATTAGTGCACAAATAGAAAAGTTCAATCGGTATGAATCTTTCTACACGTACACTATGGTGTACACTTTAGTTTACACTTTTCTATGTGACATTACCCGGTTGGATAGTTTAAATTTCAATCAATATTTCCATCCAATTGACACTTGACAACAATGCGAGTGTCAACCAACGTGTCAAAAATCAATGGAGAAATAGCAAAGTTTAATCGGTAGGAACTTTGCTACGTGACAACACCCTGTTTCACAGTGTAAATTTAAAAAAGTTTTCCTATCCTATTGACACTTGACAACAATCCAAGTGTCCAACAACGTGTCAAAGATCAGTGTACGAATAGCATAGTTCAATCGGTAAGAACCTTGCTACATGTTCACGATAGTGTACACTTCAGTTTGCACTTTGCCACACGACATTACCCAGTTGGGTAGTTTAAATTTCAAACAATTTTTCCATCCAATTGACACTTGACAACAATGCAAGTGTCAAACAACGTGTCAAAAATCGGTGTACGAATAGCGAAGTTCAATCGGTAAGAACATTGTGACATGTACTTTATCGTGTACACTTTAGTTTACACTTTGCCACGTGACATTACCCGGTTGGATAGTTTAAATTTTAAACAATTTCTCCATCCAATTGACACTTGACAACAATACAAGTGTCAAACAATGTATCAAAAATCAGTGTACGAATAGCAAAGTTCAATCAGTAAGAACCTTGCGACATGTACACTATCGTGTACACTTTAGTTTGCACTTTGTCACGTCACATTACCCGGTTGAATAGTTTAAATTTCAAACAATTTTCCCATCCAATTGACACTTGACAATAGTACAAGTGTCAACCAACGTGTCAAAAATCACTGCGCAAATAGCAAAGTTCAATTGGTATGAACCTTGCTACATGTACACTAAGGTGTACACTTTAGTTTACACATTGCCACGTGACATTACTCGGTTGGATAGTTTAAATTTCAAATAATTTTTCCATCCAATTGACACTTGACAACCATGCAAGTGTCAAACTATGTGTCAAAAATTGGTGTACGAATAGCAAAGTTCAATCAGTAAGAACAATGCGATGTGTACACTATCGTGTACACTTTAGTTTACCCTTTGCCATGTCACATTACGTCACTTGAAAACAATGCAAGTGCCAAACAACGTGTCAAAAATCAATGTACGAATAGCAAAGTTCAATCAGTAAGAACATTGCGACATGTACACTATCATGTACACTTTAGTTTACACTTTGCCATCTCACATTACCCGGTTGGATAGTTTAAATTTCAATCAATTTTCTCATCCAATTGACACTTGACAACAATACAAGTTTCAACCTATGTGTCAAAAATCAGTGCACAAATAGCAAAGTTCGATCGGTAAGAACCTTGCTACACGTACACTATTGTGTACACTTTAGTTTGCACATTTCTACGTGACATTACCCTATTTGACAGTATAAATTTCATACAGTTTTCCCATCCATTTGACACTTGGTAACAATGCAAGTGTCAAACAACATTTCAAAAATGAGTGTAAGAATAGTATAGTTGAATCGGTAAGAACCTTGCTACATGTGCATTATGGTGCAAACTTTAGTTTACACTTTGCCATGTGACGTTACACGGTTGGATAGTTTTAATTTCAAAATTTTTTTCCGTCCTGACAACAATGCAAGTGTCAACCAACGTGTCAAAAATCAGTAAACAAATTGCAAAGTTCATTCGGTAAGAACCTTGCTACACGTACGCTATGGTGTACACTTTAGTTTACACTTTGCTACGTGACATTACCCTGCTAGACAGTATAAATTTCAAGTAGTTTTCCCATCCAATTGACACTTTACAACAACGCTAGTGTCAAACAACGTGTCAAAAATTAGTGTACGAGTAGCGAAGTTCAATTGGTAAGAACCCTACTACATGTACACTATGTTGTACACTTTAGTTTATACTTTGTCACGTGACATTACCTGATTGGATATTTTAGATTTCAAACAATTTTCCCATCCAATTGACACTTGAGAACAATGCGAGTGTCAAGCAACGTATCAAAAATTAGGTTACAAATAGCAAAGTTCAACCGATTAGAACCTTGCTACATGTACACTATGGTGTACACTTTAGTTTACACTTTGCCACGTGACATTACCCGGTTGGATAGTTTAAATTTCAATCAATTTTCCCATCCAATTGACACTTGACAACAATGCGAGTTCAATCGGTAAGAACCTTGCTACACGTACACTATGGTGTGCACTTTAGTTTACACTTTGCTATGTGATATTACCTTGCTTGATAGTATAAATTTCAAACAGTTTTCCCATCCAATTGTCACTTTACAACAACGCTAGAGTCAAACAACGTGTCAACAATCAATATACAAATAGCAAAGTTCAATCAGCAAGAACTTTGCTACGTGACATTACCCTGTTTGACAGTATAAATTTAAAACAGTTTTTCGATCCAATTGACACTTGACAACAATGCATGTGTCAAAAAAGTGTCAAAAATCAATGTACGAATAGCAAAGTTCAATCAGTAAGAACGTTGTGAACTGTACACTATCGTGTACAATTTAGTTTACACTTTGCCACGTCATATTATGCCATTTGACAACAATGCAAGTGTCAAACAACGTGTCAAAAATCAGTGTACGAATAGCAAAGTTCAATCGGTAAGAACATTGCGACATGTACACTATCATGTACACTTTAGTTTACACTTTGCCACGTCACATTACCCGGTTGGATAGTTTAAATTTCAAACAATTTTCCCATCCAATTGACACTTGACAACAATACAAGTGTCAACCTATGCATCAAAACTCAGTGTAAAAATAGTAAAGTTCGATCGGTAAGAACCTTGCTACACGTACACTATGGTGTACACTTTAGTTTACACATTTCAACTGACATTACCCTATTTAACGGTATAAATTTCATACAGTTTTCCCATCCAATTGACACTTGACAACAATGCAGGTGTCAAACAACATTTCAAAAATTAGTGTATGATTAGCAAAGTTGAATCGATAAGAACCTTGCTACATGTACACTATGGTGCACACTTTAGTTTACACTTTGCCACGTGACATTACCCGGTTGAATAGTTTTAATTTCAAAATTTTCCCATCCAATTGACACTTGACAGCAATGCAAGTGTCAACCAACGTGTCAAAAATCAGTAAACAAATTGCAAAGCTCAATTGATAAGAACCTTGCTACACGTATACTACGATGTACACTTTAGTTTACACTTTGCTACATGACATTACCCTGTTTGACAGTATAAATTTCAAACAGTTTTCCCATCCAATTGACCTTTTACAACAACGCTAGTGTCAAACAACGTGTCAAAAATCAGTGTACGAGTAGCAAAGTTCAATTGGTAAGAACCCTACAACATGTACACTATGTTGTACACTTTAGTTTATACTTTGTCACATGACATTATCCGATTGGATATTTTAAATTTCAAACAATTTTCCCATCCAATTGACACTTGACAACAATGCGCGTGTCGACCAACGTGTCAAAAATTAGTGTACGAATAGCAAAGTTCAATCGGTTACAACCTTTCTACACGTACACTATGGTGTACACAAGTTTACACTTTGCCACGTGACATTACCCGGTTGAATAGTTTAAATTTCAATCAATTTTCCCATCCAATTGACACTTGACAACAATGCGAGTATTAACCAACGTGTCAAAAATCAATGTACAAATAGTAAATTTCAATCGGCAAGAACTTTGCTACGTGACATTACCCTGTTTGACAGTATAAATTTAAAATAGTTTTTATATCCAATTGACACTTGACAACAATGCAAGTGTCAAACAACGTGTCAAAAATCAGTGTACGAATAGCAAGGCTCAATCGGTAAGAACCTTGCTACATGTATACTATGGTGTATATTTTAGTTTACAATTTGCCACGTGACATTACCTGGTTGGATAGTTTAAATTTCAAACAATTTTCCCATCCAATTGAAACTTAACAACAATGCAAGTGTCAACCAACGTGTCAAAAATCAATGCACAAATACCAAAGTTCAATCGGTAAGAACCTTGCTACACGTACACTACGGCGTACACTTTAGTTTAAACTTTTCTAAGTGACATTACCCTATTTGACAGAATAAATTTCATACAGTCTTCCCATCCAATTGAAACTTGACAACAATGCAAGTGTGAAACAACGTTTCAAAAATCAGTGTAAGAATAGCAAAGTTAAATCGATAAGAACCTTGCTACATGCACACCATGGTGTACACTTTTCCACGTGACATTAACCCGGTTGGATAGTTTAAATTTCAAACAATTTTCCAATCCAACTGACACTTGACAACAATGCAAGTGCCAACCAACGTGTCAAAAATCAGTGTACAAATAGCAAAGTCCAATCGGTAAGAACCTTGCCACACGTATACTATGGTGTACACTTTAGTTTACACTTTGCTACGTGACATTACCCGATTTGACAGTATAGATTTCAAACAGTTTTCCAATCCAATTGACCCTTGACAACAACACAAGTGTCAAATAACGTGTCAAAAATCAGTGTTCGAGTAGCAAATTTCAATCAGTAAGAACCCTGCTACAAGTACACTATGGTGTATACTTTAGTTTAGACTTTGCCACGTGACATTACCCTGTTGGATAATTTAAAATTCAATCAATTTTTCCATCCAACTGACACTTGACAACAATGTGAGTGTCAACCAAAGTGTCAAAAATTAGAGTACGAATAGCAAAGCTCAATCGGTAAGAACCTTGTTACACGTACACTATGGTGTACACTTTAGTTTACACTATGCCACGTGACATTACCTGATTGGATAGTTTAAATTTCAATCACTTTTTCCATCCAATTGATACTTGACAACAATGCGAGTGTCAACCAACGTGTCAAAAATCAATGTACAAATAGCAAAGTTCAATCGGCAAGAACTTTCCTACGTGACATTACCCTGCTTGACAGTATAAATTTAAAATAGTTTTCCAATCCAATTGACACTTGACAACAATGCAAGTGTCAAACAACGTGTCAAAAATCAATGTACGAATAACAAAGTTCAATCGGTAAGAACCTTGCTACATGTGCTTCATGGTGTATACTTTAGTTTACAATTTGCCACGTGACATTACCTGGTCGGATAGTTTAAATTTCAAACAATTTTTCCATCCAATTGACACTTGATAAAAATGCGAGTGTCAACCAATGTGTCAAAAATTAGTATACGAATAGCAAAGTTCAATCAGTAGGAACCTTGTTACACGTACACTATGGTCTGCACTTTAGTTTACACTTTACTACGTGACATTACCCTATTTGACAGTATAAATTTCATACAGTCTTCCCATCCAATTGACACTTGATAAAAATGCGAGTGTCAACCAATGTGTCAAAAATTAGTCTACGAATAGCAAAGTTCAATCGGTAAGAACCTTGTTACACGTACACTATGGTCTGCACTTTAGTTGACACTTAACAATGCAAGTGTGAAACAACGTTTCAAAAATCAGTGTAAGAATAGCAAAGTTAAATCGGTAAGAACCTTGTTACACGTACACTATGGTCTGCACTTTAGTTGACACTTAACAATGCAAGTGTGAAACAACGTTTCAAAAATCAGTGTAAGAATAGCAAAGTTAAATCGGTAAGAACCTTGTTACACGTACACTATGGTCTGCACTTTAGTTGACACTTAACAATGCAAGTGTGAAACAACGTTTCAAAAATCAGTGTAAGAATAGCAAAGTTAAATCGGTAAGAACCTTGTTACACGTACACTATGGTCTGCACTTTAGTTGACACTTAACAATGCAAGTGTGAAACAACGTTTCAAAAATCAGTGTAAGAATAGCAAAGTTAAATCGGTAAGAACCTTGTTACACGTACACTATGGTCTGCACTTTAGTTGACACTTAACAATGCAAGTGTGAAACAACGTTTCAAAAATCAGTGTAAGAATAGCAAAGTTAAATCGGTAAGAACCTTGTTACACGTACACTATGGTCTGCACTTTAGTTGACACTTAACAATGCAAGTGTGAAACAACGTTTCAAAAATCAGTGTAAGAATAGCAAAGTTAAATCGGTAAGAACCTTGTTACACGTACACTATGGTCTGCACTTTAGTTGACACTTAACAATGCAAGTGTGAAACAACGTTTCAAAAATCAGTGTAAGAATAGCAAAGTTAAATCGGTAAGAACCTTGTTACACGTACACTATGGTCTGCACTTTAGTTGACACTTAACAATGCAAGTGTGAAACAACGTTTCAAAAATCAGTGTAAGAATAGCAAAGTTAAATCGGTAAGAACCTTGTTACACGTACACTATGGTCTGCACTTTAGTTGACACTTAACAATGCAAGTGTGAAACAACGTTTCAAAAATCAGTGTAAGAATAGCAAAGTTAAATCGGTAAGAACCTTGTTACACGTACACTATGGTCTGCACTTTAGTTGACACTTAACAATGCAAGTGTGAAACAACGTTTCAAAAATCAGTGTAAGAATAGCAAAGTTAAATCGGTAAGAACCTTGTTACACGTACACTATGGTGTACACATTAGTTTGCACTTTGCCACGCCGCATTACCCGGTTGGATAGTTTAGATTTCAAGCAATTTTTTGATCCAATTAACACTTGACAACAATGCAAGTATCAGCCTACGTGTCAAAAATTAGAGCACAAATAACAAAGTTCAATCGATAAGAACCTTGCTACACGTACACTGTGGTGTACACTTTAGTTTACACTTTTGTATGTAACATTACCCTATTTGACAGTATAAATTTCATACAGTCTTCCCATCCAATTGACACTTGACAACAATGCAAGTGCCAAACAACGTTTCAAAAATCAGTGTAAGAATAGCAAAGTTAAATCGGTAAGAACCTTGCTACATGTATACCATGGTGTACACTTTAGTTTACACTTTTCCACGTGACATTAACCCGGTTGGTTACACTTTTCCACGTGACATTAACCCGATTGGCTAGTTTAAATTTCAAACAATTTTTGCATCCAATTGACCCTTGACAAAAATGCAAGTGTCAAACGACGTGTCAAAAATCAGTGTTCGAATAGCAAATTTCAATCAGTAAGAACCCTGCTACATGTACACTATGGTGTATACTTCAGTTTACACTTTGCTATGTGACATTACCCTATTTGACAGTATAAATTTAAAACAATTTTTCTATCCAATTGACACTTGACAACAATGCAAGTGTCAAAAATTAGTGTACGAATAGCAAAGTTCAATCGGTAAGAACCTTGCTACACGTACACTATGGTGTACACTTTAGTTTACATTTTGCCACGTGACATTACCCGGTTGGATAATTTAAATTTCAAAGAAATTTTCCCATCCGATTGACACTTGACAACAATGCGAGTGTCAACCAACGTGTCAAAAATCAATGTACAAATAGTAAAGTTCAATAGGTAAATACCTTGCAACACGTACACTACACTGTACACTTTAGTTTACACTTTACTACGTGACATTACCCTGTTTGACAATATAAATTTAAAATAGTTTTCCTATCCAATTGACACTTGACAACAATGCAAGTGTCAAAGCAATGTGTCAACAATTAATGTACAGATAGCAAAGTTGAATCGGTAAGAACCTTGCGACATGTACACTACGGTCTACAATTTAGTTTACACTTTGTCACATGACATTATCCGGTTGGATAGTTAAAATTTTAAAATGTTTTCCCATGCAATTGACACTCGACAACAATGCAAGTGTCAAGCAACATGTCAAAAATCAGTGTACAAATACCAAAGTTCAATCGGTAAGAACCTTGC
>NW_019239457.1:82509-84166 GCF_002742605.1 Olea europaea var. sylvestris
AAAGTTCAATCGGTAAGAACCTTGCTACACGTACACTATGGTGTACACTTTAGTTTACACTTTGCCACGTGACGTTACCTGGTTGGATAGTTTAAATTTCAAACAATTTTCCCATCAAATTGATACTTGACAACAATGCGAGTGTCAACCAACGTGTCAAAAATCAATGTACAAATAGTAAAGTTCAATAGGTAAATACCTTGCAACACGTACACTACACTGTACACTTTAGTTTACACTTTGCTACGTGACATTACCCTGTTTGACAATATAAATTTAAAATAGTTTTCCTATCCAATTGACACTTGACAACAATGCAAGTGTCAAACTACATGTCAAAAATTAATTTACGAATAACAAATTTCAATCGGTAAGAACCTTGTGACATGAGCAATATGGTGTATACTTAAGTTCACACTTTGCCACATGACATTACCCGGTTGGATAGTTTAAATTTCAAACAATTTCCCGTCCAATTGACACTTCACAACAATGTAAGTGTCAACCAATGTGTCAAAAACTAGCAATCAGTAAGAACCTTGCTACACGTAGACTATGGTATACACTTTAGTTTACACTTTGCTATGTGACATTACCCTGTTTGACAATATAAATTTCAAACAGTTTTTTCCACCTAATTGACACTGGACAACAATGAAAGTGTCAGACAACGTGTTAAAAATCAGTGTTCGAATAGCAAATTTCAATCAGTAAGAACCCTGCTACACGTACACTATGGTGTATACTTTAGTTTACACTTTGCCACATGACATTACCCGGTTGGATAGTTTAAATTTCAAACAACTTTCCCATCCAATTGACACTTGACAACAATGCAAGTGTCGACCAACGTGTCAAAATTAGTGTACGAATAGCAAAGGTCAATCGCTAAGAACCTTGCTACACGTACACTATGGTGTATACTTTAGTTTACACTTTGCCACATGACATTACCCGGTTGGATAGTTTAAATTTCAAACAACTTTCCCATCCAATTGACACTTGACAACAATGCAAGTGTCGACCAACGTGTCAAAATTAGTGTACGAATAGCAAAGGTCAATCGCTAAGAACCTTGCTACACGTACACTATGGTGTATACTTTAGTTTACACTTTGCCACATGACATTACCCGGTTGGATAGTTTAAATTTCAAACAACTTTCCCATCCAATTGACACTTGACAACAATGCAAGTGTCGACCAACGTGTCAAAATTAGTGTACGAATAGCAAAGGTCAATCGCTAAGAACCTTGCTACACGTACACTATGGTGTACACTTTAGTTTGCATTTTGCCACGTGACATTACCTGGTTGGATAGTTTAAATTTCAAACAAATTTTCCATCCAATAGATACTTGACAACAATGCAAGCGTCAAACAATGTGTCAAAAGTTAGTGTACGAATAGCAAAGTTCAAACGATAGGAACATTGCGACATGTACACTCTAGTTTACACTTTGCCACGTCACATTACCAAACTGGATAGTTTAAATTTCAAACAACTTTCCCATCCAATTGACACTTCACAACAATGCAAGTGTCAACCAATGTGTCAAAAATAAGTGTACGAAAAGCAAAGTTCAATCGGTAAGAACCTTGTTACACGTACACTATGGTGTACACTTTAGTTTACACTTTGCCACGTGACGTTACC
>NW_019239457.1:84197-84473 GCF_002742605.1 Olea europaea var. sylvestris
CGTTACCTGGTTGGATAGTTTAAATTTCAAACAATTTTCCCATCAAATTGATACTTGACAACAATGCGAGTGTCAACCAACGTGTCAAAAATCAATGTACAAATGTCAAAGTTCAATCAGTAAGTACCTTGCTACAGTACACTATGGTGTATACTTCAGTTTACACTTTGCTATGTGACATTACCCTATTTGACAGTATAAATTTAAAACAATTTTCCTATCCAATTGACACTTGACAACAATGCAAGTGTCAAACAACGTGTCAAAAATTAGTGT
>NW_019239457.1:85065-85255 GCF_002742605.1 Olea europaea var. sylvestris
GACTATGGTATACACTTTAGTTTACACTTTGCTATGTGACATTACCCTGTTTGACAATATAAATTTCAAACAGTTTTTTCCACCTAATTGACACTGGACAACAATGAAAGTGTCAGACAACGTGTTAAAAA
This sequence comes from Olea europaea var. sylvestris, assembly GCF_002742605.1. Lineage (NCBI taxonomy): Eukaryota > Viridiplantae > Streptophyta > Magnoliopsida > Lamiales > Oleaceae > Olea > Olea europaea. Next base: position 85,197 of record NW_019239457.1, read on the forward strand.
TCAGTGTTCGAATAGCAAATTTCAATCAGTAAGAACCCTGCTACACGTACACTATGGTG
>NW_019239457.1:87508-115587 GCF_002742605.1 Olea europaea var. sylvestris
CGTACACTATGGTGTACACTTTAGTTTGCATTTTGCCACGTGACATTACCTGGTTGGATAGTTTAAATTTCAAACAAATTTTCCATCCAATTGATACTTGACAACAATGCAAGCGTCAAACAATGTGTCAAAAGTTAGTGTACGAATAGCAAAGTTCAAACGATAAGAACATTGCGACATGTACACTCTAGTTTACACTTTGCCACGTCACATTACCAAACTGGATAGTTTAAATTTCAAACAACTTTCCCATCCAATTGACACTTCACAACAATGCAAGTGTCAACCAATGTGTCAAAAATAAGTGTATGAAAAGCAAAGTTCAATCGGTAAGAACCTTGTTACACGTACACTATGGTGTACACTTTAGTTTGCACTTTGCCACGTGACGTTACCTGGTTGGATAGTTTAAATTTCAAACAATTTTCCCATCAAATTGATACTTGACAACAATGCGAGTGTCAACCAACGTGTCAAAAATCAATGTACAAATGTCAAAGTTCAATCAGTAAGTACCTTGCTACAGTACACTATGGTGTATACTTCAGTTTACACTTTGCTATGTGACATTACCCTATTTGACAGTATAAATTTAAAACAATTTTCCTATCCAATTGATACTTGACAACAATGCAAGTGTCAAACAACGTGTCAAAAATCAGTGTACGAATAGCAAAGTTCAATCGGTAAGAACCTTGCTACATGTGCACTATGGCGTATACTTTAGTTCACACTTTGCCACATGACATTACCCAGTTGGATACTTTAACTTTCAAACAATTTCCCATCCAACTGACACTTCAAAACAATGCAAGTGTCAACCAATGTGTCAAAAATCAGTGCACAAATAGCAAAGTTCAACCAATAAGAACTTTCCTCCAAGTACACTATGGTGTACACTTTAGTTTACACTTTGCTACATGACATTATCCTGTTTGACAATACAAATTTCAAACAATTATTCTGTAGAATGTCAAATAATTTTAAACACCTTAGTGGCACTAAGACATGATTATTGGATGGCTAAAGTATACTTCAAATTTTTAATCTCATTTGAGAGCCGTTTGCGACATAGAAAACATTCCAAATGATATCTGAAGAAAAGTTGTAGCTCTTTGAGTTAGCTTTCCAACGCACTTTGAATTACCTCAATCGGATATCGGGAGAAGAAGTTATGATAGAAATAGTAAAGGCTGTATAGTATCAACTGAAGTACGCGGAATAGAAAAGTCAAATTCCTACACGATTTTCTAGCACCTTCTTAAACCTATAAGTCCCACATAAATGGCACCCGTATTAATGAGTATTAGACCCTTCACTTGCCCTTAAGTTGTGAGATTTTCACCTATAAATAGGCCCCAATACATACACATTTTTCACACTAAGACAAAAGCTTCTAAGCATAAAAGAGAGAGTTTTCAAGTCTAGAAAAAGGAGAGGGAGGAAAATTAGTTTTTCCTAGAAGTTTTGGTGCTATCAAGAAGTGTTTTCCAAGCATCAATTCTCAACGGAGTGTTTTTTTTTTGAAACATCAAAGGAGTGCATTTTTCTCCAAGGTTCAAAGCATCGATCAAGGTAGGTAGAAGTGCAAAGTGTTAATTCATGTTAAGTTATAAGTTTCTAGAAAATGAAGATTTATGTTAATGTTTGTATGTCTAATGGTACCTCCGATACGGCATACACCTCCATGTCTAATGGTGCCTCCAGGTGCGACATGTACTTCCGGTCGAGGCGTCGTGTTAAAGTCATGACTCTACATGTTTGGGATTCTACCAAAAATCCTACTATGAAAAGTTTCGAAAGTTACAGCTTTGAAATGTATAGCTCGATCACGAATGCACCAATGATATCTATTGAGTTTTTTAACTCACGGGTTTAACCCCTTCTCTACGGATTGATATGGTTCTACCTTGGGCTTGGATGATGGAAAAAATGGAGAGTGGTGCAACGAGCCCATGGAAAAACCCAGAGAACGAGTTATTTAGATTTATTTTTGTGAACGTTTTCAATGTTATTTCTTTAATGTATTTGAATAACATTGCACGCGAGAACAAGTTGTGTTTTCTTCAATTGAATTATGTTTTATTATTTTTTTATTCAGTGTCTTATTAAAGTATTCGAAAGGTAGTTGTTAAAATTATCATTGTAAAAATTAAGCTTCCGCTAAAACATATTCTCATATGACTAAACCATCGGTTAGTTAAGTAAAGTAAGTAGCGTTCTGATCTAGAAGGGGTCGGGGCGTTACAGCGTGGTATCAGAGCACGATTTAGCCAGTTCTATAGACCATGTATGTTTTAAAAAAATGAAAAAAACGGTTTAGCCGGTTCTGTAAACCAAGTATGTTTTTTTTTTTTAAAATGAAAAAGTCTAAGATACTCCATGGCATCTTGCATCCATCCATCAATCTCATCCTACGGCCTAGGTATGTTTAAAGTTAATGTTTTCATGAAAAGACTATGTTATGATGCTTTGAGATGCTATGGTACAACTTATGCTTATTTTCATGCCAGTTAGAAATGATTTGAAAGATGTGTTTTTAATTCAAAAGATACGCATTAAGCTAGAATTTATAGGTAGAATGTTATGTAACAGTAGCTATCTTTCCAAGAGTAAAAAAAGTCTATGATATGTGAAAATGCAACAGATTTGGCTCGTAGAACGGCTAGGGCATATAGAGAAGCATTGAACCGTAGAATCGTCATTCAGTCCTATGATAATTACGTGATTGATCTGCTCCGTCCACTTGATGAATATATACATGATGTCTATGAGTGATGCATGACAGAGGTGAATGCTGGAATGGAAATAACGCATATTAAGGCTATAAATAACCTCATACACTCCCTTCCACCTCAATGGGGAGATATGGGAGTCACAGTTAGGGATGTAATGCTAAAGGAGCACCCAAATATATTTGAATTTGAAGTGTATTGCCAATCACTCCTAGACCTATGGAGGGAAAACTTAGAACCTCAACCGGAGATAATAATTGAACTTGATGAAGAAGAAGAGCTTGAAGAAGGGAATGATCCTGAGCCCGAGCCACAGGTTGAGATGGACATAGAATCTAGACTTGAGGCAAAAGACTCCTCTGGAGATGAGGCTCCACCAAAGAAGATCCGTAGAACTTATAGGGATTAGATTTAAATTCTTGTAATAACTTCTTTTATGTCAAGAAATAAAACATTATCTTCTTTGTTAGAATTCCAAGTATGAAACTAATAAGAACCATACGTTTTGTCTAAAGGAAAATGGCCCGTGCAAACTAGATAAGAGATCTCCTCCAAGTCGTCCAAGACCTTGGTAGGTAAAACCAGAACTAGGTACAACCCCTACCACCAGCTCCTAATGCTCCTCCAACCCATGCTTCAGTGATCGAGCAATTTAGAAGACACAAGCCCCCTACCTTCAATGGAGCAGCTGATCCACTTGCAGCCGAGGAGTGGCTTCGCAAGTTGGAGAGAATATTCCGATTAATTGGGTGCACGGACGCCCTGAAGGTCCAATGTGCTGAGTTTATGTTCTTCAATAATGCAAGCCACTGGTGGGACTCGATGTCAAGGATGAAGACCCCAAAGCAACAAGCGGAATTGACTTGGGAGCGATTTAAAGAGGAAGTAATGGACAAGTTCTTCCCACAGTCTTTGAGGGATCACAAAGAAAGTGAATTTCTCCAAATCAAGCAAAGGACTATGTCCCTGACTGAGTATGAAAGGAAGTTTGACCAACTTTCAAGGTATGCTCCACATCTAGTGGATACGGAGGATAAGAAAATTTGGAGGTTTGAACAAGGGTTGAACCCAGATATAAGCATGATACTTATGTCCCATTGTTTCACCTCACACCATGAAATGCTGGAAAGAGCTCATTCTATCTAATACCAGAAGACTAGCACCGAGCAATATAATCAACTGTTCAATCAATTGGACAATGGCAGTATGGGTAAAAGTAAATGGAATGGCCAGGAAAAGGGAAAGGGCAAGTGGCAGAACAAGAAAGCTAATGATGGGGCCAATGCTAACAAGAGCATTGTGCCAGTTATAGAGCCATGTCCTAAGTGTGGAAAGACTCATAAAGATGCAGAGGAAAACTCGAACGTCATAGCAGGTACTTTATTGATAGCCAATACGCCTGCTTATGTATTGTTTGATTCAGGAGCCACACCCTCCTTTATATCGACAACTTTTATGGCCAAATCTAGTATTACCAGTGATAAGTCGGAAGGTAGATTAGAGGTTACCATTCCTTCAGGCAACCCTTTGAGTACTGATAGAATAGGCAAATTAGTAAGTATTGAAGTTGAGGGAAAACCAATGGAAGTGAACCTATACATGATAGAAATGAAGGACTTTGATGTAATAATAGTCATGGATTGGTTGGGTTGTAATTACGCCACCATCCGACGTAAGGAAATAGAGGTATCATTTTAGAAACCAGGAGAGGAACCATTTTCATTCCTTGGAATGAAGACGAAATCCCTTATTCGACTAGTATCGGCTTTACAAGCTGAGAAGATGTTGAGAAAAGAAACATGTCAAAGATATTTAGTAAACATCTCAGGAGGGAAACAAGATACGATAAAGGTTGAAGACGTACCAACAGTATGGGAATTCGTAGATGTGTTTCTGGAAGATCTATCTGGTATTCCACCAGATAGGCAAGTGGAATTTACCATAGACCTAATTCTCGGAGTGGCACCAGTGTCAAAAGCCCCATACCGAATGGCCCCGAAGGAACTACAAGAGTTAAAGAAATAGTTGCAAGAACTCCTAGATATGGGCTTTATATGGCCAAGTGTATCTCCATGGGGTGCGCCGGTGTTGTTCGTGAAGAAAAAGGATAGAAGCATGAGGACGTGCATCGATTATAGGGAGTTAAATCGATTAACTATCGATAATAAATACCCACTCCCGAGAATCGAGGATCTGTTAGATCAACTGAAAGGAGCTAAGGATTTTCCAAGATTGACTTACGATCGGGATACCACCAATTGAAAGTAAAGTCAAAGGATATACCCAAGATAGCTTTCAGAACTCGTTATGGACATTACAAGTTTACAGTGATGCCGTTTGGGCTAACCAATGCACCTGTAGTGTTCATGGACCTGATGAATCATGTATTTCATCAGTACTTGGATAAATTTGTCATAGTCTTCATTGATGACATTCTGATATATTCTAAGAGTAAGGAGCAACATGAAGAGCACCTAAGAATAGCATTAGAGGTATTACGCAAGGAGAAGCTGTATGCCAAATTCAAGAAGTGTGAGTTCTGGCTTGAACGAGTCGGATTTCTTGGGCATATAGTCACTACCTAAGGGATTGAGGTAGATCCTGCGAAAGTGGAAGCAGTAACCAACTGGAAAGCACCAACTAATGCTGGCGAGGTACAGAGCTTTCTAGGATTAGCAGGATATTATCGGAGATTCATAGAAGGATTCTCCAAAATAACTGGACCAATGACGTAGCTTACAAGGGAGGGAGTAAAATTTTAATGGACGAATAGATGTGAACAAAGTTTCCAAGAACTTAAATAGAGGTTGATATCAACACCCATGTTAACAATACCTGAGGGTACGGAAGGGTTTGTTATATACAGTGATGCATCCAAGTAAGGATTGGGATGTGTGCTGATGCAAAATGGAAAAGTGATAGCCTATGCATCAAGACAATTGAAGAAACATGAGTAGAACTACCCGACGCATGATTTAGAACTTACGGTGGTAGTACACGCCTTGAAGATATGGAAACACTACTTGTATGGAGGGAAGTATGATATTTACACAGATCACAAGAGTCTCAAATATTTATTCAAACAGAAGGAATTGAATATGCAACAAAGACGATGGTTGGAATTGGTGAATGATTATGATTGCACTATCCATTACCATCCAGGTAAGGCTAATGTTGTGGCCGACGCCTTAATTAGAAAATCAATGGGACAATTGGCGTCACTACCCACTTTTCAAATGGAGTTAGTCAAGGACTTGGAAAAGTTGCAGATCGAAGTGGTTACCATACCAGGACAAGTCACTGCTCATCTAGCAGCTTTAACAAATTCAACCTACTCTTAGAGATCGAATTATAGAGACACAAGGTAATGACCCATTCTTGTTGAAGATCAAGAATGAAATTGGTACTGATAAGAGAAAGGATTTTGGAATAGCTTCGGATCATGCACTAATGTTTAAGGGAAGAATTTGTGTGCCTAGTGATGAAGCCTTGAGAAACGAGAAATTGAAAGAGGCCCATTCCACCCCATACACCACACATCCCGGTGGTACGAAAATGTATCGAGACCTCCGAGATACATTTTGGTGGAGAAATAGGAAAAGAAGAATAGGGTTGTACGTGGAAAAGTGCATGGTATGTCAACAGGTTTAGGCAGAACACGAAAGACCGGCTGGATTGTTAAATCCACTGGACATACCCGAATGGAAATGGGAAAATATCACAATGGACTTTGTGATTGGATTCCCGAAGTCAGCAAGAGAAAACAACATTGTATGGGTAATAGTGGATCGATTAACAAAGTGAGCTCATTTTCTTCCAGTGAAAATGACATTCAGTTTAGACCAATTGGCACAGCTATACATTAAGAAGGTTGTGAGATTACACGATGTACCTGTGTCCATTGTGTCTGACAGAGACCCAAGGTTCATGTTCAAATTTTGGAAAAGTCTACAAGGAGCTATGGGAACGAAGCTGAACTTTAGTATAGCATATCATCCTCAGTCCGCTGGTCAATCTGAAAGGACCATCCAAACTTTGGAAGACATGCTGAGAGCATGTGTTTTGGATCTAGGGGTAGTTGGGAGTCATACATACCCCTAGTAGAATTCGCATATAATAACAGCTTCCAAGCAACTATCGGGATGACACCGTACGAAGCTCTCTATGGTAGAAGATGTAGGTCCCTTGTTCATTGGGATGAAGTAGGGGAGAAGAGAGTTTTGGGACTAGAAATAATTGGAAGGACAGTTGAGGCAATTGATAAGATCCGTGCAAGGAGAAAGGCTGCACAGGATCGACAGAAGAGCTATGTGGATACACGGAGGAAGGATTTAGAATTCAAAGTTGGAGAAAAAGTGCTTCTCAAAGTTACACTGATGAAAGGTGTACTTAGGTTTGGCAAGAAAGGAAAGCTACGACCCCGCTATATCGGACCATTCGAGATACTTGATAGGGTCGAAAATGTAGCCTATTGGTTAGCTCTGCCACCTGGGTTATCGACATTACACAACGTGTTCCATGTATCAATGATCAAGAAATACATGCATGATCCTAATCACGTAGTGAACTATCAGTCCGTTGAAGTACAAAAGGACTTATCGTATGAAAATGTACCAATTAAGATATTGGATCGGAAGGTGCATAAACTAAGGAACAAAGAAATTCAATTGGTCAAAATACAGTGGAATAATCATGAAATAGAAGAGGCCACTTGGGAAGGGGAAGAGGAAGCCAAAAACAAGTATCCAACACTATTCGCCCAATCAGAAGGTAAATTTTGAGGACGAAATTTTAATTGATGTGTGGGGGATGTAGAATCCCAAATAATTTTAAACACCTTAGTAGCACTAAGACATAATTATTGGATGGCTAAAGTATACTTCAGATTTTTAGTCTCATTTGCGACCCATTTACGACGTAGAAAACATTTGATTTGGAAAATGATATCTAAAAAAAGTTGTAGCTGAGTTAGCTTTCCAAAGCACTTTGAATTTCCTCAATCAGATATTCGGAGAAAAAGTTATGATGGAAATACTAAAGTCTGTACAGTATCAACCGAAGTACGCGAAATATGAAAAGTCAAATTCCTACACGATTTTCTAGCACCTTCTTAAACCTATAACTCCCACATAAATGGTACCCGTATTAATGAGTATTAGGCCCTTCACTTGCCTTAAGTTGTGAGATTTTCACCTATAAATAGGCCCCAATGCATACACATTTTTCACACCAAGACAAAAGCTTCTAAGCATAAAAGAGAGTTTTCAAATCTAGAAAAATGAGAGGGAAGAAAATTAGTTTTTCCTATAAGTTTTGGTGCTATCAAGAAGTGTTTTCCAAGCATCAATTCTAAATGGAGAGTTTTTTTTTTAAACATCAAAGGAGTGCATTTTTCAACAAGGTTCAAAGCATCGATCAAGGTAGGTAGAGGTGCAAAGTATTAATTCGTGTTAAGTTATAAGTTTTTAGCAAATGAAGATTTATGTTAATGTTTGTAGGTCTAATGATACCTCCGGTACGGTATACACCTCCATGTTTAATGGTACCTCCGGGTACGGCATGTACTTCTGGTCGAGGCATCGTGTTAAGTCATGACTCTACGTGTTTTGGATTCTACCAGAAATCCTACTATGAAAAGGTTTCTAAAGTTACAGCTTTGAAATGTATAGCTTGATCATGAATGCACCAATGATATCTATTGAGTTTTTTAACTCACGGGTTTAACCTCTTCTCTACAGATTGATATGATTCTACCTTGGGTCTGGATGATGGAAAAGATGGAGAGTGGTGCAACGAGCCCATGGAAAAACCCGGTGAACCAGTTATTTAGATTTATTTTTGTGAACGTTTTCAATGTTATTTCTTTAAAGTATTTGAACAGTGCTGAACGTGAGAACAAGTTGTGTTTTCTTCAAATAAATTACGTTCCGTTATTTTTTATTCAGTGTTTTATTTAAAGTATTCGAAAGGTTGTTGTTAAAATTATCATTGTAAAAATTAAGCTTCCGCTAAAACATATTCTCCTATGACTAAACCACCGGTTAGTTAAGTAAAGTAAGTAGCGTTCCGATCCACAAGGGGTCAGGGCATTACATTTTCCATCCAATTGACAATGGACAACAATGCAAGTGTCAGACAATGTTTAAAAAGTCAATGTACGAATAGCAAAGTTCAATCAATAAGACCCTGCTACATGTACACTATGCTGCGCAATATAGTTTACACTTTACCACGTCACATTACCCGGTTCGATAGTTTAAATTTCAAAAAAAATTTCCACCCAATTGACACTTGACAACAATGCAAGTGTCAACCAACGTGTCAAAAATCAGTGTGCAAATAGGAAAGTTCAATTGGTAAGAACCTTGCTATATGTACACTATGGTGTAAACTTTAGTTTATACTTTGCCACGTGACATTACCCGGTTGGATAGTTTAAATTTCAAACAAATTTTCCATCCAATTGACACTTGACAACAACGCAAGTGTCAAACAACAAGTCAAAAATCAGTGTATGAATAGCAAAGTTCAATCGGTAAGAAACATTGCGACCTGTACACTATCGTGTACGCTTTAATTTACACTTTCCCACGTCACATTACCCGGTTGGAAAGTTTAAATTTCAAACAAGTTTCCCATCCAATTAACACTTAACAACAATGCAAGTGTCAACCTACGTGTCAAAAATCAGTGCACAAATAGCAAAGTTCAATCGGTAAGAACCTTGCTACACGTACACTTTAGTTTACACTTTGCTACGCGACATTACCCTGTTTGACAGTATAAATTTAAAACAGCTTTCCTATCCAATTGACATTTGACAACAATGCAAGTGTCAAAAATCAGTGTATGAATAACAAAGTTCAACGGTAAGAACCTTGCTACATGTGCACTATGGTGTATACTTTAGTTCACACTTTGCCACGTGACATTATCCGGTTGGATAGTCTAAATTTAAAACAATTTCCCATCCAGTTGACACTTCACAACAATGCAAATGTCAACCAATGTGTCAAAAATTAGTGCACAAATAGAAAAGTTCAATCGGTAAGATCCCTGCTACACGTAGACTATAGTGTACACTTTAGTTTACACTTTGCTACGTGACATTACCCCGTTTGACAATATAAATTTCAAAAAATTTTTCCATCCAATTGACACTGGACTAAAATCCAAGTGTCAAACAACATGCAAGAATTCAGTGTACGAATAGCAAAGTTCAATCAGTAAGAACCTTGCTACATGTACACTATGGTGTACACTTTAGTTTACACATTGCCACGTGATATTATGTGGTTGGATAGTTTCAATTTCAAACAATTTTCCTATCCAATTAACACTTGACAACAATGCAAGTATCAACCAACATGTCAAAAATCAGTAAACAAATAGTAAAGTTCAATCGGTAAGAACCTTGTTACACGTACACTATGGTGTACACTTTAGTTTACACTTTGCCACGTGACATTACCTGGTTGGATAGTTTCAATTTCAAACAATTTTCCCATCCAATTGACACTTGGCAACAATGCAAGTGTCAACCAACGTGCCAAAAATTAGTATACGAATAGCAAAGTTCAATCAATAAGAACCTTGCTACCCATACACTTTAGTGTAAACTTTTGTTTACACTTTGCTACGTGACATTACCCTGTTTGATAGTATAAATTTTAAACAGTTTTTTCATCCAATTGACACTTGAGAAAAATACAAACGTCAAACAACGTGTCAAAAATCAGTGTACAACTAGCAAAGTTCAATCGGTAAGAACCTCGTTACATATACACTATAGTGTACACTTTAGTTTACACTTTGCCACATCACATTACCCGGTTGGATAGTTTAAATTTCAAACAATTTTCCCATTCAATTGACACTTGACAACAATGCAAGTGTCACCAACTTGTCAAAAATCTGTAAACAAATAGCAAAGTTCAATCGGTAAGAACCTTGCTACACGTACACTTTAGTTTACACTTTGCTACGTGACATTACCCTTTTTAACAGTATAAATTTCAAACAATTTTCCCATCCAATTGACCCTTGACAACAGTGCAAGTATCAAACAACGTGTCAAAAATCAGTGTACGTATAGCAAAGTCAAATCGGTAACAACCTTGCTACATATACACTATGGTGTACACTTTAGTTTACACTTTGCCACGTGACATTAGCCGGTTGAATAGTTTAAATTTCAAACAATTTTTCCATCCAATTGACACTTGACAACAATGTGAGTGTCAACTAACGTATCCAAAATTAGTGCACAAATAGCAAAGTTCAATCGGTAAGAACCATGCTACGCGTACACCATGGTGTACACTTTAGTTTACACTTCACTACGTGATATTACCCTAATTGATAGTATAAATTTTTTACAGTTTTTACAACCAATTGACACTTGAAAATAATGAAAGTGTCAAACAACGTGTCAGAAATCAGTGTAAGAATAGCAAAGTTAAATCGGTAAGAACATTGCTACATGTACACTGTGGTGTACACTTTAGTTTACACTTTGCCACATGACATTACCTGGTTGGATAGTTTCAATTTCAAATAATTTTCCCATCCAATTGACACTTGACAACAATGCAAGTTTCAACCAACGTGTCCAAAATCTAATAAACAAGTAGCAAAGTTCAATCGGTAAGAACCTTGCTACACGTACACTATGGTGTACACTTTAGTTTACACTTTGCTACGTGACATTACCCTGTTTGACAGTATAAATTTCAAACAATTTTCCCATCCAATTGACCCTTGACAACAACACAAGTGTCAAACAACGTGTCAAAAATCAGTGTACGTATAGCAAAGTCCAATCGGTAAGAACCTTGCTACATGTACACACTATGGTGTATACTTTAGTTTACACTTTGCCATGTGACATTACCCGGTTGGATAGTTTAAATTTCAAACAATTTTTCCATCCAATTGACACTTGACAACAATATGAGTGTCAACCAACGTGTCAAAAATTAGTGTACGAATAGCAATGTTCAATCGATAAGAACCTTGCTACACGTACACTATGGTGTACACTTTAGTTTACACTTTGCCACGTGACATTACCCGGTTGGATAGTTTAAATTTCAAACAATTTTTCCATCCAATTGACCTACACTTTAGTTTACACTTTGCCACGTGACATTACCCGGTTGGATAGTTTAAATTTCAAACAATTTTCCCATTCAATTGACACTTGGCAACAATGCGAGTGCCAACCAACGTGCCAAAAATTAATGTATAAATAGCAAAGTTCAATAGGCAAGAACCTTGCTACATGTACACTATGGTGTACATGTTAGTTTACACTTTGCTACATGACATTATCCTATTTAACAGTATAATTTAAAACAGTTTTCCTATCCAATTGACACTTGACAAAAATGCAAGTTTCAAACAACGTGTCAAAAATCAGTGTACGAATTGCAAAGTTCAATCGGTAAGAACCTTACTACATGTGCACTATGGTGTATAGTTTAATTTACACTTTGCCCCGTGACATTACTCGGTTAGATTGTTTAAATTTCAAACAATTTTCCCTCCAATTGACACTTGAACAATCCAAGTGTCAAACAACGTGTAACAAATCAGTGTACGAATAGGAAAGTTAAATCGTAAGAACCTTGCTACATGTACACTATGGTGTACACTTTAATTTAAACTTTGCCACGTGAAATTACCCTGTTGGACAATTTAAATTTCAAACATTTTTTCAATCCAATTGACACTTGACAACAATGCAAGAGTTAAACAATGTATCAAAAATTAGTGTACAAATAGCAAAAGTTCAATCGGTAAGAACCTTGCTTCGTGTACACTACGGTGCACACATTAGTTTACACTTTCCCACGTAACATATCCCTGCTGGATAGTTTAAATTTCAAACAGTTTTTACATCCAATTGACACTGGACAATAATACAAGTGTCAAACAACGTGTCAAAAATCTATGTTCGAATTGCAAAGTTCAATTGGTAAGAACCTTGCTACAAGTACACTATGGTGTACAGTTTAGTTTACACTTTGCCACGTCACGTTACCCGGTTGGAGAGTTTAAATTTCAAACAATTTTCCCATCCAATTGACACTTGACAACAATGCAAGTGTCAACGAACGTGTCAAAAATCAGTAAACAAATACCAAAGTTCAATCGGTAAGAACCTTGCTACACGTACACTGTGGTGTACACTTTAGTTTACACTTTGCTACGTGACATTACCCTGTTTGACAGTATAAATTTCCAACAATTTTTCCATCCAATTGACCCTTGACAACAACACAAGTGTCTAACAACGTGTCAAAAATCAGTGTACGTATAGCAAAGTCCAATCGGTAAGAACCTGGCTACATGTACACTATGGTGTACACTTTAGTTTACACTTTGCCACGTGACATTACCCGGTTGGATAATTTAAATTTCGAACAATTTTTCCATCCAATTGACACTTGACAACAAAGCAAGAGTCAACCAACGTGTCAAAAATTAGTGTAGAATAGCAAAGTTCAATCAGTAAGAACCTTGCTACACGTACACTATGGTGTAAACGTTAATTTACACTTTGCCACGTGACATTTGACAACAATGCAAGGTTCTTACCGATTGACACTTTACAACAATGCAAGTGTCAAACGTGTCAAAAATCTGTGAAGGAAAATAGCTTAAATTTCAACCAGTTTTCCTATCCCATCCAATTGACACTTGACAACAATGCAAGTGGCAAATAACGTGTCAAAAATCAGTGTACGAATTGCAAAGTTCAAAGGGTAAGAACCTTGCTACATATACACTATGGTGCACACTTTAGTTTACACTATGCCACGTGACATTACCCCATTGGACAGTTTAAATTTCAACCAGTTTTCCTATGCAAATGTAAAACAACGTGGCAAAAATCAATGTACAAATAGCAAAGTTCAATCAGTAAGAACCTTGCTACATGTATACTATGGTGTACACACTTTAGTTTACACTTTGCCACGTGATATTACCATGTTGGACAGTTTAAGTTTCAACATGTTTTCCTATCTAATTGACACTTGACAACAAGGCAAGTGTCAAACAATGTAGCAAAAATTGGTGTACAAATAGCAAAGGTCAATCGATGTACAGTTTGGTTTACACTTTACCACATGATGTTACCTTGTTGGACAGTTTAAATTTCAAACAATTTTCCATCCTATTGACACTTGACAACAATTAAAGTGTCAAAAAACGTGTCAAAAATCTGTGTACAAATTTCAATCAGTAAGAACCTTGCTTCATGTACACTATGGTGTACACTTTAGTTTACACTTTCCCACGTAACACTACACCTTCATGTACACTATGGTGTACACTTTAGTTTACACTTTCCCACGTAACACTACACCGTTGGATAGTTTAAATTTGAAACAGTTTTTCCATCCAATTGACCCTTAACAACAATGCAAGTGTCAAACAACGTGTTAAAAATCAATGTACAAATAGCAAGGTTCAATTGGTAAGAACTTTGCTACATATACACTATAGTGTACACTTTAGTTTACACTTTACCACGTGACATTATCCTGTCGGATAATTTTAATTTCAACCAATTTTCCTATGTAAGTGTCAAACAATGTGGCAAAAATCAGTATACAAATAGCAAAGTTCAATTGGCAAGGACCATGCTATATGTACATTTTGGTGTACACTTTAGTTTACACTTTACCACATGAGATTACCCTGTTGGACAGTTTAAATTTGAAACAGTTTTCCCTTCCAATGGACACTAGACAATAATTCAACAGTGAAACAATGTGTCCAAAATCAGTGCACAAATAGCAAAGTTAAATCGGTAAGAGCCTTGCTACATGTACATTATAATCTACACTTTAGTTTACACTTTGCACATGACACTACACCGTTGGACAGTTTAAATTTAAAACAATTTTCTCATCCAATTGACACTTGACAACAATGCAAGTGTCTAACAATGTGTCAAAAATTAGTGCACAAATAGCAAAGTTCACTTGGTAAGAACCTTGCTACATGTGAACTTTAGTTTACACTTTCCCACGGACATTGCTCTGTTGGATAGTTTAAATTTCAAATAATTTTCCCATCCAATTAACACTGGACATTCAATCGGTAAGAAGTTGGACAATTTAAATTTCAAACAGTTTCCCCATCCAATTGACACTTGACAATAATGCAAGTATCGAACAACGTGTCAAAAATCTGTGTACAAATAGCAAACTTCAATGGATAAGAACCTTGCTACATGTGAACTTTAGTTTACACTTTCCCACGGACATTGCTCTGTTGGATAGTTTAAATTTCAAATAATTTTCCCATCCAATTAACACTGGACATTCAATCGGTAAGAAGTTGGACAATTTAAATTTCAAACAGTTTCCCCATCCAATTGACACTTGACAATAATGCAAGTATCGAACAACGTGTCAAAAATCTGTGTACAAATAGCAAACTTCAATGGATAAGAACCTTGCTACATGTGAACTTTAGTTTACACTTTCCCACGGACATTGCTCTGTTGGATAGTTTAAATTTCAAATAATTTTCCCATCCAATTAACACTGGACATTCAATCGGTAAGAAGTTGGACAATTTAAATTTCAAACAGTTTCCCCATCCAATTGACACTTGACAATAATGCAAGTATCGAACAACGTGTCAAAAATCTGTGTACAAATAGCAAACTTCAATGGATAAGAACCTTGCTACATGTGAACTTTAGTTTACACTTTCCCACGGACATTGCTCTGTTGGATAGTTTAAATTTCAAATAATTTTCCCATCCAATTAACACTGGACATTCAATCGGTAAGAAGTTGGACAATTTAAATTTCAAACAGTTTCCCCATCCAATTGACACTTGACAATAATGCAAGTATCGAACAACGTGTCAAAAATCTGTGTACAAATAGCAAACTTCAATGGATAAGAACCTTGCTACATGTGAACTTTAGTTTACACTTTCCCACGGACATTGCTCTGTTGGATAGTTTAAATTTCAAATAATTTTCCCATCCAATTAACACTGGACATTCAATCGGTAAGAAGTTGGACAATTTAAATTTCAAACAGTTTCCCCATCCAATTGACACTTGACAATAATGCAAGTATCGAACAACGTGTCAAAAATCTGTGTACAAATAGCAAACTTCAATGGATAAGAACCTTGCTACATGTGAACTTTAGTTTACACTTTCCCACGGACATTGCTCTGTTGGATAGTTTAAATTTCAAATAATTTTCCCATCCAATTAACACTGGACATTCAATCGGTAAGAAGTTGGACAATTTAAATTTCAAACAGTTTCCCCATCCAATTGACACTTGACAATAATGCAAGTATCGAACAACGTGTCAAAAATCTGTGTACAAATAGCAAACTTCAATGGATAAGAACCTTGCTACATGTGAACTTTAGTTTACACTTTCCCACGGACATTGCTCTGTTGGATAGTTTAAATTTCAAATATTTTTTCCATCCAATTGACACTTGACAACAATGTAAGTGTCAAACAACGTGCAAAAAAATCAGTGTACAAATAGCAAACTTCAATGGATAAGAACCTTGCTACATTTACACTATGGTGTACCCACTTTAGTTTACACGTTGTCACGTGCTGTTGCCCGGTTGGACAGTTTAAATTTCAAACAGTTCTCCTACCTAATTGACACTTGAAAAAAATGCAAGTGTCAAATAATGTGTAAAAAATCAGTGTACAAATAGCAAAGTTCAATTGGTACAAACCTTGCTGCATGTACACTACGGTGTACACACTTTAGTTTACACTTTGCCACGTGACATAACCCTATTAGATAGTTTAAATTTCAAACGATTTTCCCATCCAATTGATACTTGACAACATGACAACAATGAAAGTGTTAAACAACGAGTCAAAAATCAGTGTACAAATAGCAAAGTTCAATCGGTAAGAACCTTACTATATGTATATTATGGTGTACACTTTAGTTTGCACTTTGCCACGTGACATTACCCCGTTGGATAGTTTAAATTTCAACCTATTTTCCTATGCAAATGTCAAACAACATGGCAAAAATCAGTGTACAAATAGCAAAATTCAATCAGCAAGGACCATGCTATATATACATTTTGGTGTACACTTTCGTTTACACTTTGCCACGTTACATTACCCAATTGGATAGTTTAAATTTCAAACAATTTTCCCATCCAATTGACACTGGACAACAAATCAAGAGTCAAACGGCGTGCCCAAAATCAATGTACAAATAGCAAAGTTCAATCGGTAAGAGCCCTAATACATGTACACTATGGTATACACTTTAGTTTACACTTCGTCACGTTACACTACCCCATTGGACAATTTAAATTTCAAACACTTTTCCCATCCAATTAACACATGACAGCAATGCAAGTGTCAAACAACGTGTCTAAAATTAGTGTACAAGTAGCAAAGTTCAAACGGTAAGAACCTTGTTACATGTACACTATGCTGTACACTTTAGTTTACACTTTGCCACGTGACATTACCCTATTGGACATTTTAAATTTCAAATAGTTTTTCAATCCAATTGACACTTGACAACAATGCAAATGTCAAACAACGTGTTAAAAATCAGTATACAAATGGTAAAGTTCAATCGGTAAGAACCTTGCTTCATGTACACTATGGTGTACACTTTAATTTACCCTTTGCCACGTGACATGTCCCCGTTGGACAGTTTAAATTTCAAACATTTTTTCCATCCAATTAACATTGGACAACAATGCATGTGTCAAACAACATGTTAAAAATCAGTGTACAAATAGTAAAGTTCAATCGATAAAAACCTTGCTACATGTGCACTTTAGTTTACACTTTGTCACATGACATTACCCTGTTGGACAGTTTAAATTTCAAATAATTTTCCCATCCAATTGACACTTGAAAGCAATGTAAGTGTCAAACAATGTGTGAAAAAATCAGTGTACAAATAGCAAAATTCAATCGGTAAGAACCTTGCCACATGTACACAATGTTGTACCCACTTTAGCTTGCACTTTGTCACGTGCTATCACCCTGTTGGACAGTTTAAATTTCAAACAGTTTTCCTATTCAATTGACACTTGAAAATAATGCAAGTGTCGAACAACATGTCAAAAATTAGTGTACAAATAGCAAAGTTCAATCGGTAAGAACCATACTACACGTACACTATGGTGTACACTTTAGTTTACACTTTGCCATGTGACACAACCCTATTGGAGAATTTAAATTTCAAATAGTTTTCCTTTCCAATTTACACTTGACAATAATGCAAGTGTTAAACAACGTGTCAAAAATCAGTGTACAAATTACAAGATTCAATCGGTAAGAACCTTCCTTCATGTACCCAATGGTGCACACTTTAGTTTACACTTTGCTACGTGAAATAACCCAGTTGGACAGCTTAAATTTTAAACAGTTTTCGCATCCAATTGACACTTGACAACATGACAACAATGCAAGTGTCAAACAATGTGTCAAAAATCAATGTACAGATAGCAAAATTCAATCGATAAAAACCTTGCTACATGTACACTATGGTGTACACTTTACTTTACACTTTGCCGCGTGACATTATCCTGTTGGGCAGTTTAAATTTCAAACAGTTTTCCCAATCAATCGACACTTGAAAACAGTGCAAGTGTCAAACAACGTGTTGAAAATCAGTGTACAAATATCAAAGTTCAATTTGTAAGGACCATGCTACATGTACACCATGGTGAACACTTTTCTTTATACTTTGCCACGTGATGTTACCCTGTCGGACTGTTTAAATTTCAAACCATTTTCTCATCTAACTAACACTTGACAGTAGTACAAGTGTCAAACAACATGTCAAAAATTTGTGTACAAATAGCAAAGTTCAATCGGTAAAAACCTTGCTACATGTACACTTTAGTTTACACTTTGTCACGTTCTATTACCCTGTTGGATAAATTAAATTTCAAACAAGTTTCCTAACCAATTGACACTTGAAAATAATGCAAGTGTCAAACAACTTATCAAAAATCAGTGTACAAATAGTAAAGTTCAATCGGTAAGAACCTTGCTACATGTGCACTATGGTGTACACTTTAGTTTACACTTTACCACGTGACATTACCCGATTGGGCAGTTTAAATTTCAAACAGTTTTCCCATCCAATTGAAACTTGACAACAATGCAAGTGTCAAATAACGTGTCGAAAATCAGTGTACAAATAGCAAAGTTCAATCTGTAAGGACCATTCCACTTCTACACTATGGTGAACACTTTAGTTTACACTTATCCACGTGACATTACCCTGTTGGAGACATTACCCTATTGGACGGTTTAAATTTTAATCAATTTTCCCATCTAATTGACACTTTACAACAATACACGAGTCAAACAACGTGTCAAAAATCTGTGTACAACTAACAAAGTTCAATCGGTAAGAGCCTTGCTAGGTGTACACTATGGTGTACACTTTAGGTTATACTTTGCCACGAGATATTGCCCATTGGACAGTTTAAATTTCAAACAGTTTTCCCATCCAATTGACACTTGACAACATTGCAAGTGTCAAACAACGTGTCAAAAATTAGTGTACAAATAGCAAAGTTCAATCGATAAGAACCTTGCTACATACACATTATGGGGCACACTTTAGTTTACACTTTGTCATGTGACATTACCCCACTGGACAGTTTAAATTTCAACCAGTTTTCCCATCCCATCCAATTGACACTTGGCAACAATGCAAGTGTCAAACAACATGTCAAGAATCAGTATACAAATTGTAAAGTTCAATCGGTAAGAACCTTGCTACATATACACTATGGTGTACACTTTAGTTTACACTATGCCACGTGACATTACCCCATTAGATAGTTTAAATTTCAACCAGTTTCCCTATGCAAATATCGAACAACATGGTAAAAATCAGTATACAAATAGCAAAGTTCAATGAGTAAGAACCTTGCTACATATACACCATGGTGTACACACTTAGTTTACACTTTGCCACGTGATATTACCATATTGGACAATTTAAATTTCAACCAGTTTTCCTATCCAATTGACACTTGACAACAAGACAAGTGTGAAACAACATGGCAAAAATTAGTGAACAAACAGCAAAGGTCAATCGATAAGGACCACGCTGCATGTACACTTTGGTGTACAATTTGGTTTACACTTTGCCACGTGACGTTACCCTATTGGACAGTTTAAATTTTAAACAATTTTTCCATCCTATTAACCTTGCTTCACGTTGTTTGACACTTAACAACAATGCAAGTGTCAAACAACGTGTCAAAAATCAATGTACAAATAGCAAGGTTCAATCGGTAAGAACCTTGCTACATGTACACTACGGTGTACACTTTTATTTACACTTTCCCACGTGACATTATCCTGTTGGACAGTTTAAATTTCAAATAGTTTTCCTATCCAATTGACACTTGACAAAAATGCAAGTGTCAAACAACATGTCAAAAATCGGTGTACAGATAGCAAAGTTCAATCGATAAGAACCTTGCTTCAATTACACTATGTTGTACAGTTTAGTTTTCACTTTGCCACGTGACATATCGCTATTGGATAGTTTAAATTTGAAATAGTTTACCATCCAATTGACCATGGACAACAATGCAAGTGTCAAATAATCTGTTAAAAATCAATTCACAAATACCAAAGTTCAATCGGCAAGAACCTTGCTACATGTACACTAAAGTTTACACTTTGCCACGTGACATTACCCTGCTGGACAGTTTAAATTTCAAGCAGTTTTCCCATCCAATTGACACTTGACAACAATGTAAGTGTCAAACAACGTGTAAAAAAATCAGTGTTCAAATAATAAAGTTCAATCGAAAAGAACCTTGCTACATGTACACTATGGTGTATCCACTTTTGTTTACGCTTTGTCACGTGCTATTACCCTGTTGGACAGTTTAAATTTCAAATAGTTTTCCAATCCAATTGACGAAATGGCAACAATGCAAGTGTCAAAGAACATGTCAAAAATCAGTGTACAAATAGCAAAGTTCAAACGGTGAGAACCTTACTACATATACACTATGTGGACACTTTAGTTTACACTTTGCCACGTGACATTATCATGTTGGATAGTTTTAATTTCAACCAATTTTCCTATGCAAGTGTCAAACAATGTGGCAAAAATCATTGTACAAACAGCAAAGTTCAATCGGCAAGGACCATGCTAGATGTACATTTTGGTGTACACTTTAGTTTACACTTTGCCACGTGAGATTACCCTGTTGGACAGTTTAAATTTCAAACAATTTTCCCTTCCAATGGACATAGGACAATAATTCAACAGTGAAACAACGTCTCCAAAATCAGTGTACAAATAGTAAAGTTAAATCGGTAAGAGCCTTGCTACATGTACATTATGGTATACACTTTAGTTTACATTTTGCCACATGACACTACCCTATTGGACATTTTAAATTTCAAACAGTTTTCTCATCCAATTGACACTTGTCAACAATACAAATGTCAAACAACGTGTCAAAAATCAGTGTACAAATCGCAAAGTTCAATCGGTTAGAACCTTGCTACATGTACACTATGGTGTACACTTTAGTTTACACTTCGCCACGTGACACTACCCTTTTGGACAGTTTAAATTTCAAACAGTTTTCCAATCCAATTGAAACTTGACAACAATGCAAGTATCAAACAACGTGTCAAAAATCAGTGTACAAATAGCAAAGTTCAATCAGTAAGAACCTTGCTTCATGTACACTATGGCATATACTTTAGTTTACACTTTACCACGTGACATATGCCCATTAGAAAGTTTAAATTTTAAACAGTTTTCCCATCTAATTGACACTGGACAACAATGCAAGTGTCAAACAACGTGTCAAAAATAAGTGTACAAATAGCAAAGTTCAATCGGTAAGAACCTTGCTACACGTACACTTTAGTTTACACTTTGCCACGGACATTACTTTGTTAGATAGTTTAAATTTCAATTAGTTTTCCCATCCAATTGACACTTGACAACAATGTAAGTGTCAAACAACATGCAAAAAATCAGTGTACAAATAGTAAAGTTCAATTGTTAAGAACCGTGCTACATGTACACTATGGTGTACCCACTTTAGCTTACACGTTGTCACATGCTGCTACCCTGTTGAATAGTTTAAATTTCAAAGAGTTTTCCTATCTAATTGACACTTGAAAATAAAGCAAGTGTCAAACAATATGTTAAAAATTAGTGCACAAATATCAAAGTTCAATCGGTACAAACCTTGCTACATGTACACTATGGTGTAAACACTTTAGTGTACACTTTGTCACGTGACATAACCCTATTGGATAGTTTAAATTTCAATTGATTTTCCCATCCAATTAACACTAGACAACATGACAACAATGCAAGTGTCAAACAATGAGTCAAAAATCAGTGCACAAATAGCAAAGTTCAATCAATAAGAGCCTTACTACATGTACACTAAGGTTTACGCTTTAGTTTACACTTTGCCACGTGACAATAGATAGTTGGATAGTTTAAATTTCAACCTATTTTCCTATGAAAGTGTCAAACGTGGCAAAAATCAGTGTACAAATAGCAAAGTTCAATCGGCAAGGACCATGCTATATGTACATTTTGGTGTACACTTTAGTTTACACTTTGCTACGTGATATTACCCTATTGGAAAGTTTAATTTTACAAATAGCAAAGTTCAATCGGCAAGGACCATGCTATATGTACATTTTGGTATACACTTCAGTTTTCATTTTGCCACGTGACATTACCCTGTTGGAAAGTTTAATTTTTAAATAGTTTTCCCATCCAATTGACACTGGACAACAATTCAAGAGTCAAGCAATGTGCCCAAATTCAGTGTACAAATAGTAAAGTTCATATCGGTAAGAGCCCTAATATATGTACACTATGGTATACACTTTAGTTTACACTTTACCACGTGACACTACCCTGTTGGACAATTTAAATTTCAAACAGTTTTTCCATCGAATTGACACTTGATTGCAATGTAAGTGTCAAACAACGGGTCAAAAATCAGTGTACAATTAGGAAAGTTCAAACGGTATGAACCTTGCTACATGTACACTATGGTGTACACTTTTATTTACACTTTGTCACGTGACATTTCCCTGTTGGACAGTAAAAATTTCAAAGAGTTTTCCAATCCAATTGACACTTGACAACAATGCAAATGTCAAACAACGTGTTAAAAATCAGTGTACAAATAGTAAAGTTCAATCGGTAAGAACATTGCTTCATGTACACTATGGTGTACACTTTAGTTTACACTTTGTCACGTGACATGTCCACATTGGACAGTTTAAATTTCAAATATTTTTTCCATCCAATTAACACTGGACAACAATGCAAGTGTCAAACAGCGTGTCAAAAATCAGTGTACAAATAGCAAAGTTCAATCGGTAAGAACCTTGCGACATGTGTACTTTAGTTCACACTTTGCCATGTGACATTACCCTGTTGGACAGTTTAAATTTCAAACAATTTTCCCATCCAATTGACACTTGACAGCAATGTAAGTGTCAAACAACGTGCGAAAAAATCAGTGTACAAATAGCAAAGTTCAATCGGTAAGAACCTTACTACATGTACACTATGTTGTACCCACTTTAGTTTGCACTTTGTCACGTGCTACTACCCTGTTGGACAGTTTAAATTTCAAATAGTTTTCCAATCTAATTGACACTTGACAACAATGCAAGTGTCAAACATGTTAAAAGTCAGTGTACAAATAGCAAAGTTCAATCGGTAAGAACCTTGCATCATGTATACTATGGTGTACACTTTTTTTACACTTTGCCACGTGACATATCCCCGGTCGGCAGTTTAAATTTCAAACAATTTTTCCATCCAATTGACATTGGACAATAATGCAAGTGTCAAACTGTTGGAAATCTACTTATACATGCACAGCGAAATTTAAAATAATTTTTGATTCCCTCCAAGAATTGCCTTTGTGTTTAGATAGAAATTGTAATAAGATTGTAACTTTTCCAGATCTGTAAACTTCTTTGCTTTTCTTTCAGTTCCATCAACCTTGATTTGCCATCACAGTTGTCCAATTGTCCAGCCTCCAACGGTGATCCACACAGAGAATAAGATTGCAGCTTCTAGGGTTTTCTCTTGTACCAGCAAGAATAATGAAAACCATATGGACCTCAAACCCTAGCCATGTATTTATATAAACCCAAACGGGCTCGGCTAGGTCCAATCCAATATTTAATTAATCCAATTAATTAAACCCGGCCCGTGAATTAAATAATCCAATTAATTAATTCGGGAATATAAATAACAAATCCAATTAATTAATTTATCCAACGATTGTTAAATTAACCAATTGGCAATTTGCAATCTTCCAATTCTGTTTTGTGTGCGACCCATTAGGTTCCCGACCACAATGCCTAACAATGTGAAATATTATTTTGATCTAATCAAAATTGATAAATTAAAATACCCTTTTAATTTATCGTCAATTCACACTCGCCGTCCCTAATTGACATCTAGCAATGTGTCAGGAAAATAAATGTGACGGAAAATGTCACGTGGTATGACAAAACCAAATTCGTTCGTTTACCGTGAAACTATAATCCTTTCGTCAATATGATCCGATCAATTACAAGATATGGAATTGTGTCAATCTCGATCATCGATCATATCTTTCACTCCACTATTAAGTCAATATAAGTCGAAAACTCCTTTTCAACTTATGAGTACACCTTGGCCAAGGATTTCATCATCGACTTAATTGAATGAAACGTAGATCATAATCTCCAACTATCTAAGAGTGACGAATCCTTTATTGATCAATCACAACCTTCGTACGATTCTTGACGTACCCAAACGATGTCGTATTAGCGGTCCTTTTCAGAGCAACATCCAACACCACCAAAGTATGACCGTCCTCAGATAGGGTACCATGACGACCTCAAGTCAAAGGACCAATTCCACTACCGAATGTTAGAGATTAACCACTGACACTCAGATAGTTATCCATGTGGAATCTCTCGACGGGTCTCCAATGTTTTGTTCTATGACAAAACATCCATGTGTTCATTTAAGTGTCACCACACTTTAACTTGTGAGATCAGCTACTTACTTCACAAGTAAGAAATGTCACACGTGATGGTCTATCCGTAATAACGATATCCGTATCTTGTTATTACTTACGACCACGGATGATTTAAGATTCAATCAGATGTAATTTGTATCTCACAATCACAACTCATTGTGATTAACAAATTACAAATATTTGAATCTATGGACTCTATTATTTATTTAATTGTCTATTAATTAAATAATAGATCTGCCATTTGATTGCATCAATTATATATAAAAGTATTTATGTCCAAAGTTGATTGGACCTAGGGCATAATACTTACAGTATTTAGCAACCTGTATTTTATCTGAAATTGTAAATAATATTCAATCTCAGTTTTTAAAATCTTCAAAATACTGCACAGCTTTTATGTGATTTTCTGCAACATTGTATTAGGTTTCTACTATTGAATCAACGGTTGCTTCACGTTTAGAACCTTTCCAACATACCGCTTAAGAGTAAACTAGTTTCTCCATATGAAATCTTCTCAAGATTTCATCTATGTAAATTGGGATGAGTTAAGCAATCTTCTAGATCTACCTCTATAGATCAAGTTGTTTATCCCATATCGTTTATGAATAAATCCTTTAACAACCATTATTTCAACGATTGAAACATAGAGATGTCGTTTTAGGAATACGAAAAATGCTCCCACTACCTTCTTGTAATCACACAATTCGTTTTCAAATTTGATAAAATCAAACACTTTGACTTTTCATCAAATCTAAGATTTCAGCTCCAAGAGACTTCTCTTAACCTATAGTCATGATATGCAACTGTTGCAAACAAAACCCGAATGGACTTAAGCAAGGCTACAGGAGAAATATTTCACCAAGGTCAGCATTTAACCTTTGCTTCTAGCCTTGCTTTGTATATATGGATATTCATATCCATATCGACCTTTTCTTTTGTAAACTATTTACAAAAGCTTATGGGCTTTATTCCATTAGGAGGCTTGACCAAGGTCCAAACCTTGTTCACTTGCGTCGAGTTTCATCTCGAGTTTCATGGCCTCTTGCTGTCTCTTTTAAGTCAACACTTGACTTTATTTTGTTGCAACTAGCAGGTTCATTATCCTGGATCACTGATTAATGATCATGGATTCGCACCTTCTTGAAGGTCAAATGACCCTACTAGATTCACATAGAGATGTTATGTCCTCAGGAATCTTTACTTCCTGATCCAAAGTATGTCCCATATCAGATATGGGATCGAACTCGGATTTATCTAATTTGTTAACTATATCTATGGACTCTTGAACTCTTTCAAGTTCTATTTTGCTCCCACTATCCTCCCTTAGAGTAAACACTTTCTCTAAGAAGATGATATGTTGTGAGACGAAGACTTTCTTCATGATAATATAATTTATATTCAAATGTCTCATTTGAATATCCCCACAAATACGTATTTATCAAATTTAGTGTCAAACATATCTGATTCAAGGCGCTTCAAATAAGCGTTATGGCCCCAAGCTTTCATATAAGATAAATTGGGACTATTGCCTTTCCATAACTCGTATGGAGTTCTGTTAACCATTTTAGATTGGACATGGTTTAGTGTGTTGCACACTGCAATCAATGCGTGACCTCAAAACAATTTTGAGAAATTTGCATAGCTTGTTATTAATTGCATTAGATGTAATAATTAACGATTCCTCCTCTTAGATACACCACCTTGCTGCAGTGTATATGAAGGAGTCCACTGCACGAGAATCTCATTCTCTCTTAGATAATCTAAATTTTATCTTTAAGATACTCTCACTTGATCGAATCTTAATGTGTGGGTCTCTTTACCTATTTGTTTCTCTAATTCTAGTGTGAATCAACTTTTCAAGAATTTCATGTTTGAGTTTTCATCAGGTATACATGATCATTGATGAAATAAGAGAAACATTACCTGACATTGATTGACATGAATCCATATGCATCACTATGCATTAGACCAGTAATTATGCTGACCTTTCTTCTTTTCAAGTAAAAGAAGATTTGGTCATCGTGCCAAACATGCATAATTTGTACTTGTCAAAATCAATTAATCCCAAGTATACATCTTTATGTAACTTTGGAATTACATTTCATCTAAATGACAAAGTCTGTCATGCCAGATTTTGGTAATAATTAGATTATCGCATTTATGCCTCTTAATTTCTATACTCGTTATAGAATCCTTAGTATTTAAAGAATATAAACGTCGTTTTGTAATTTACCATAGCCATTGGGATCTTTATCAAGATAAACAAGAACAACAATTGTCCTTAACATTAAAATTGTTCATGTCCGAACATGAAATTCATTTTAATGTTCCAGCTATGGTGAGTATAAAGTGACATTTCTCTAATTCTAATACTAAAACCAAAAGGCAATGGCAAGAAGTATATTCATACAGGCAATGCAGCAACCTTTGCTCATCTCTAATGTGTATGTCAACTTCTCCCTTTCGCAGTGGTTTACTTCTATTTAGTTTCTCCATATTTGTATAAATATGATATTTACACTTGGGTATCATATACCTAAGAAACTCGTGAAGTAGACGTAAGCCATACAATATTCCTTCCAATGACCTTTCATTCTATAATGAAACCAAGGGTCATTAGGTTTGGTATTGTCCTTCGCTTAGACTGTCTTAATCATATTGGATGCTTTCATAAAGCCCCTTTAGACTTTCTCTTAAATATTTTTAGAGGAATCAATGGTTTGCCCACTACCAACTTTGATAAAGGGCTTAACAGTTATAAGCATGTTGAGCAACTCAATAATTTTGCATTCGAGCTTATTCACGTTAAATTCATAATTAGTTGCAAATAGCTTTAGCTGACAAAGATTACAGAACCAAGTCACTACTTAGTTCATTGTTTATGATAGAACACAGTTGAGACATTTCTCAACGTCAATCATCTTCAGTGTCTAAGCATCGATTGAAGATTACTATGTCATTTTGCACTGGTATAGTTGTTTGGTAGTCTCATATCCTTCCACACATGATTATCATCATACAACTCTTTGTAATGAAGAACTATGTGTTAACATCTATACTCTCAAGTCGCTTTTGTAACTCAGTGACATAGTTGCAAGTATCACATATGTTGCAGTACTATTATCATCACTGCGTTTACTACTGTAGCTACCTCTTCTTTAATTGAGTCATCAGCAGGTGTCTCTGAAAAAGGGCTACTCAAGGGCGTAACCAATTTTCTCATGCATGAGAACAATTCTCAAATTGCGGTGTCAATTAAGAAAATATAG
>NW_019239457.1:119523-120082 GCF_002742605.1 Olea europaea var. sylvestris
GGAAAAACCATCGCCCAGCAGCCGACGCTGCTAGGCGGCGACCGCTGCCTTACTCGACAGCAACAACAGCGTCGAACGCTGCTATTGCATCAACGTTCACCGCTGTTGCACAAAGCGTCGGCACTGCTGCTTGTAGCAACAGCGCCCGGCCCTTCCAAGCGCCGCGTTGACGCCACTGCTGCGCCGCCAATGGTTGCTAGCCACGGTTCGGTTCCCCTCCCCTTTTTTCTTTTTTTTTTATTCCAATCCAAAATATTTTCTATTCAAAACAATTTTGAACATAAAAAATTATTTATTTCGTTAATTGATAAAACAAGGAAAAACAATTAACATTTAATTGTTCCAACATACAAAGCAATTTCTAACAAACACAAAGTAGGCCTTTGATACTACTGTTGGGAATCTACTTATACATGCACAGCAGAATTTAAAATAATTTTCGATTCCCATCAAGAATCGCCTTTGTGTTTAGATAAAAATTGTGATAAGATTGTACATTTTCCAGATCTGCAAACTTCTTTGCTTTTCTTTCAGTTCCATCAACCTTGATTTGCCACCA
>NW_019239458.1:0-1837 GCF_002742605.1 Olea europaea var. sylvestris
GTCCAAGACATCTTCAGCCTTACATAATTAATACGAAAATTAATTATTCGGAGGCCTAAGCGAAGGAATTTGGCTAAAATCCCATGATCCCTGGTCTGTGCCCCGAGTCCAATTTCTGGGGCCGTTTCCAATCAACCCGCCAAATTTTTGCAAATTCTGACACTGTCGCGACTAATGACGAAATTGCCCCTGGTGCAGTTTTTCTTTGTTAATTTTTTGTCCAACACATCTTCTGCCTTACACAATTAATACGGAAATTGATTATTAGGAGGCCTAAACGAAGGAATTTGGCTAAAATCCCTTGATCCCTGGTCTGTGCCCCGAGTCCAATTTCTGGGGCCGTTTCCAATCAACCCGCCAAATTTTTGCAAATTCTGACACTGTCGCGACTAATGACGAAATTGCCCCTGGTGCAGTTTTTCTTTGTTAATTTTTTGTCCAACACATCTTCTGCCTTACACAATTAATACGGAAATTGATTATTAGGAGGCCTAAACGAAGGAATTTGGCTAAAATCCCTTGATCCCTGGTCTGTGCCCCGAGTCCAATTTCTGGGGCCGTTTCCAATCAACCCGCCAAATTTTTGCAAATTCTGACACTGTCGCGACTAATGACGAAATTGCCCCTGGTGCAGTTTTTCTTTGTTAATTTTTTGTCCAACACATCTTCTGCCTTACACAATTAATACGGAAATTGATTATTAGGAGGCCTAAACGAAGGAATTTGGCTAAAATCCTGTGATCCCAGGTATGTGCCCCGAGTCCAATTTGTGGGGCCGTTTTGAATCAACATGCCAAATTTTGGCCCATTTCGACACCGTCGTGACAAATGACAAAATTACCCCTTGTTAGGTTTTGCGTTGTTAATTTTCTGTCCAACACATCTTCAACCTGGCATAATTAATATGGAAATTAATTATTTGGAGGCCTAAACGCAGGAATTTGGTTAAAATCCCGTGATCCCGGGTCTGTGTCCCGACACCAATTTCTGGGGCCGTTTCTAATCAACCTGCCAAATGTCGGCCCATTCCGACACCGTCGTGGCAAATGACAAAATTGGCCCTGGTGCGATTTTACGTTGTTAATTTTCTGTCCAACACATCTTCTGCCTTGCACAATTAATACGGAAATTGATTATTCGGAGGCCTAAACGAAGGAATTTGGCTAAAATCCTGTGATCCCTGGTCTGTGCCCCGAGTCCAATTTCTGGGGCCGTTTCCAATCAACCCGCCAAATATTTGCACATTTTGACACTGTCGCGGCAAATGACGAAATTGCCCCTGGTGCAGTTTTTCTTTGTTAATTTTTTGTCCAACACTTCTTCAACCTGGCATAATTAATACGGAAATTAGTTATTCGGAGGCCTAAACGAAGGAATTTGGCTAAAATCCCTTGATCCCGGGTCTGTGTCCCGAGTCCAATTTCTGGGGCCGTTTCCAAGCAACCTGCCAAATTTCTGCACATTCTGACACCGTCACGACAAATGACGAAATTGCCCCTGGTGTAGTTTGGAAATTAATTATTCGGAGGCCTAAACGAGGGAATTTGGCTAAAATCCCGTGATCTCGGGTCTGTCCCCGAGTCCAATTTCTCAGGCCGTTCCCAATCACCCTGGCAAATTTAGGGCCATTCCGAAACCGTCACGACAAATGATGAAATTGCCCCGGGTGCGATTTTTCTTTGTTAATTTTTTGTCCAACACTTCTTCAACCTGACATAATTAATTCAGAAATTAAATATTCGGA
This sequence comes from Olea europaea var. sylvestris, assembly GCF_002742605.1. Classification (NCBI taxonomy): domain Eukaryota; kingdom Viridiplantae; phylum Streptophyta; class Magnoliopsida; order Lamiales; family Oleaceae; genus Olea; species Olea europaea. The sequence continues at coordinate 1,745 of NW_019239458.1, forward strand.
GGCATAAACGAAGGCATTTAGCGAAAATCCCGTGATCCCGGGTCTGTGCCCCGAGTCGAATTTCTGGGGCCGTTTCCAATCAACCTGCCAAAT
>NW_019239459.1:0-1837 GCF_002742605.1 Olea europaea var. sylvestris
TTATGGACATCTAATAAAGTGTGAGCCTAATTGTGTGTAGAGATCAGATCCATTAGACTTGTATTTAATTATGTGTCGTAATACATATGAAAACTATATATAGAGTTATAATCCTCAATTTATATATGATTCTCATTCTCTATGCCATTCTATCAACACAAGAATAATTAAGAGAAAGCATATTGATGATGAAGATCAAGAACCTCAATCAAGAATAAAGGAGAAGGATTGAAGTAATCAAGATTAAAGAGCAAGAAGTCAAGATTAAAGAAATTTCAAGTTGATCTTCAAAATTCAAAACAATGGATCAAGGTTTGTTCCATACTTATTAATGTGTTTGATGATTTGACATGGAAATCTTAAAAATATGTAAAGTTTCATAAAGTTTGGTTGAAATTAAATTTTTTTAACAAGTCATTAAGAATGAAGAAAGATTTTAGGGTTAGAATTCATACTTTGAATTTTTTAAATTTTGGGATGTGAATTTCAAGCTCTAAATTTCAAAATTTGGAATTTTTGGGAGTAACAGCAGTAATGCATTTCAGAAAAACAGGACGCATGACAGCGCCTAAGTACTGTCGGGCACTACAGCGTTACTTCTTTTGTCTAAATTAATTTATTTGAAATATGAAAATAGTTGTGTGTATGTAATTCATATGGATATTGACCGATCCAAAGGAAGGTAAATGTTTGACCAAATTACTTGCACACATGAGATAATATATATGTGATAGTTATAAAGTTTTTTTTATGTGAACAATAAAATCGGTCCAAAGATAGATTTATTGTTTCATATAGTTAATTGTTAATATTTGATTGCTATACCAAGAGTGTCACTTACAAGTTGATTTTTTGTTCAAGGACTAAATATCAATGTTGCGTTTGATTTCTTATGATGGAATTTATCGTTATTTGAATTTATTGATTGTTTAATACAAATTCTCATGTGAACATATTACTTAGATTTTGTTCTCCATTAAGTTAATTCATCTGTTTCTAAAATATTGGCTAACAACAATTCATGTACTTAATGGACCTAATTTTAAGGACCAAAAGGAGAGCATTTATATCATTCTTGATTGCATGTATCTAGATTATGCGTAAGGATTGAACAACCCATTGCTCTTACTGATAAGAGTTCCACTGATAAAAAGAAACGGGACTCGGATAAGTGGGATTGTTTAAATCGCATAAGTCTATGATTATGAAGCATGGAGTTCTAGAGACATCCGGGGGCACTATGTCCAATAAGATAACCATTGCCAAGGAATTTCTTGATGAAATTGAAAAGCATTTTTTGCGAAAAAAGATAAGACTGAAACTAGTACGCTTCTGGCAAACTTAGTTTCACTAAGGTAAAAGGTTAAAGAAAAAATAAGAGAGTACAACATGGAGATGTCTTAGCTTGCTTCAAAATTAAAGGTACTAAAGCTAGAACTATCTTAGGATTTGCTCGTGCATCTCGTTTTGATTTCTCTTCTTGCTCAATTCGATCAGTTTAAAGTCAGTTACAACTGTCAAAGGGAGAAATGGATTCTTAATGAGCTAATTTCATACTGTATGTAAGAAGAAAAAAGGCGCAAGAGATAACAAAAAATGCTCATTTGACAAGTACCTTTAAGAACAAGTTCAAGAAAGGAAGAAAGATAAGAAGCTAGAATTCGTCCAGTTCAAAAGAAACAACAGAAATTTGAAAAAGATGAAGTATCTGACTATTACTTTTGTGGAAGCTCTGGATACATCAAGAGGGATTGTACTAAATACCATGCTTGATTTGTAAAGAAATGTACACTTCTCACTTCTTATTTTTGTTTGTTCTGAGGTTAATTTAGTTTCA
>NW_019239460.1:0-1837 GCF_002742605.1 Olea europaea var. sylvestris
ACAGTCGAGAAAAATGACGAAATTACCCCCGGCGCGATTTTTATTTCAGATCAAACTGCCAAATTTCAGGCAATTTTCGACACAGTCGATAAAAATAACGAAATTGCCCCCGGCGCGGTTTTTGTTTCCGGTCAACCAGTCAAATTTTGGCCAATTTCGACACAGTCGCGGAAAATGAAGAAATTACACCCTGCGCGATTTTTGTTCGCGATCAACCAGTCAAATTTGAGACCATTCCGACACAGTCTTGAAAAATGACGAATTTGCCAGCGGCGCGATTTTTGTTTCCGATCAACCTGTTAAATTTTGGCCCATTCTGATACAGTCGCGAAAAATAACGAAATTGCCCCCGGCGCGATTTTTGTTTCCGATCAACCTGTCAAATTTTAGCCCGTTCGGACACAGTCGAGAAAAATGACGAAATTGCCCCCGACGCGATTTTTATTCCTGATCAAACTACCAAATTTCTGCCAATTCCGACACAGTCGAGAAAATGACGAAATTACCCCCGACGCGATTTTTGTTTCCGATCAACCAGTCAAATTTTAGCTAATTTCGACACAGTCGCAGAAAATGACGAAATTACACCCGGCACGATTTTTGTTCCCAATCAACCAGTCAAATTTGAGCCCATTCCGACACAGTCGCGAAAAATGACGAAATTGCTGACTACGCGATTTTTGTTCCCGATCAACGTGTCAAATTTTGGCCCATTCTTATACAGTAACGAAAAATAACGAAGTTACCCCAGTCGCGATTTTTGTTTCCGATCAACCTGTCAATTTTGAGCCCGTTCGGACACAGTCGAGAAAAATGACGAAATTGCCCCCGGCGCGATTTTTATTTTAGATCAAACTGCCAAATTTCAGCCAATTCCGACACAGTCGAGAAAAATGACGAAATTGACCCCCGGTGCGGTTTTGTTCCCGATAAACCTGTCAAATTTGAGCGCCCCCGGCGCGATTTTTTTTTCCGATCAACCAGTCAAATTTTAGCCAATTTCGACACAGTCGCGGAAAATAACGAAATTACTCCCGGCGCGGCTTTTGTTCGCGATCAACCAGTCAAATTTGAGACCATTCCGACACAGTCGCGAAAAATGACGAATTTGCAAGCGGCGCGATTTTTGTTTCCGATCAACCTGTCAAATTTCAGCCCATTTCGACATCGTCGCGAAAACTAACGAAATTCCCCCAGGCGCGATATTTGTTTCCGATCACCCTGTCAAATTTGAGCCTATTCCGACATAGTCGAGAAAAATGATGAAATTGCCCGCGGCGCGATTTTTATTTCAGATCAAACTGCCAAATTTCAGCCAATTCCGACCCAGTCGGGTAAAATGACGAAATCGCCCCCTGCGCGATTTTTGTTTCCGATCAACCAGTCAAATTTTAGCCAATTCTGACACTGTCGCGAAAAATGACGAAATTGTTCCTACACTGTCGAGAAAAATGACGAAATTGCCCCCAGCGCGATTTTTATTTCAGATCAAACTGCCAAATTTCAACCAATTCCGACACAGTCGAGAAAAATGACGAAATTGCCCCTGGCGTGGTTTTTGTTTCCGATCAACCAGTCAAATTTTAGCCAATTCCGACACAGTCGCGGAAAATGACGACATTACACCCGGCGCGATTTTTGTTCCCGATCAACCAGTCAAATTTGAGCCCATTCCGACATAGTCGCGAAAAATGACGAATTTGCGAGCGGTGCGATTTTTGTTTCCGATCAACCTGTCAAATTTCAGCCCATTGCGACATCGTCGCGAAAAATGACGAAATTGCCCCAGGCGCGATATTTGTTTCCGATCACCCTGTCAAATTTGAGCCCATTCCGA
>NW_019239461.1:0-1836 GCF_002742605.1 Olea europaea var. sylvestris
AGTTCTTATGACTTAGCTCATTTTGGCCCTGAACCCTTCTTGGTTTCATAAGTGTTTAGAGAATTCAACCCTTAAACAATTCTTATCGAAGCGGCCCCACTTCATACTTACATAGGTGATCTCTTATTAAGAATATTTTGCCCTGCTCCACTTGACTTAATCGAGATATAGAAATCATTAAAAGATAATCTTAACCTCTATCCACTCTGCAGAAAACACTTTAGTATCATAGGAATGAGTTAGGAATTCTAATTTCCTAAGCGCTTCATGGAATTTTCACAACTTAATTGTTCCCTCTAACCAAGATCTCAGGATCTTCAGTCAATAAGGTAGGGCTACCATTGCAAAAACTCTGACGTAATAGGCTTTAATCTCATTCCTCTCGATAGGCAACGTATTTGATCTCTAGGCAAACTTTTCAACAACCGTGGAATTTCTTACCATTATTTTACTTGGCCCTTGTTTGGCCCTGATTCAAATCAAATTTAAATTTATATCAAAGTCAAACAATCAATATTAATTTTATATTTATTGGGTCCTAAAACTTTTCAATCTCACATTTCAAAATTTTTTTATCAAAATCTAAAAAAAAAAATATAATTTTAATTCCCATCAAATAGGGGCTTAATTTACCCACCCAGCTCACTTGGCAAAAAATGGTAGATATATTGACACCATAGTTTTTTTAGTTGCATCGTTGTTTAACTGCACAAAATTTCGTAATATCTAGTTATTATTCACATATTTCGTCTTTCTGTCGCATTTTTATTTACCAATCTTCTATTAATTAGCACATATCATATGCTTTTTCTTCTATATATCCTTATTATCAATCTTCTTTTAATTTATAATTACGACGCAAGTTGTTTTTTAATTATTAAGCTACTATTGCCATCATGTTGTAATGATGTATAGATTCCGTACACCAATATGTTCACTAATGAACTCTTTCTTTGTTTTCTTTCATTCTCCTTACACGTAAATTATTTTACAGTATATGTCTCTAGACAATTTTTATGAGGTCAAGCCTCATACCTTTCTAATAATAATTTTTAGTTGCTATTAAAAAAATATGTGTACTACTATGATTCATTTATCTATCTACAATATATTAAATGATTTTGCTATTTGTACATCCGAAATTGACACCTCTGATGACACTCTCCTCACAAGAGGGGGCCCACAACTATTTTATTACTTGGAGACCCCTCCTCTCTTGTGAGAGGAGTGTCATCCGGGGTGTCAACTCCGAATGTACAAATAGCTTTATTGTATATTAAAAGTGGGGATTGAAAAAAAACTTTTGAATACCATTTTTACCCTTACATATTTACCATATGCAATATACCCTCATGGTTTACAAAATGAAAAAATAAATAACTTGAAAGGTTGCATTAATAGGTTACATTTATTATCTACGCTTATTTAAAAGTTGTACCTCTAAATAATATAATTAATAATTATTATTGCTTTAAAAACTCAATTCAATTAATTTTTTCACTAAACACAATTATTATTAATTATTAGCAATCAATTAATAAAAAAATTATTAAATACAATTAAAAGAAATTATAATAATACTGCATATATAATTCATTACAGAATACCAAATTTTAGCTACGGAATACCAAAGGATTCAATTTATTTCCTCTAAATAAGATACTTAATAATTAACATTGTTGTAAAAAATGAAGTCAATTAATATCCACTAAACACGATTACTACTAATTATTAGTACACAATTAATAAAAACATTATTACGTACAATTAAAAGAAATTATAATAACACTACATATACACTTAAATGTTTTCAAACCTAATATTACCTACTAAAAA
>NW_019239462.1:0-1836 GCF_002742605.1 Olea europaea var. sylvestris
AATGGATTATTAGCTTAATTGATTTTTTAAGGCTGAAGCAATCAAAAGTAAGGAGAATCTTCATTTCTTGATATGTTGAACTGCAATTAGTAAAGTCTAACCAAACTTGGATGGTGAAGATCTAGTATTATATAAAAATTCAATATTAAGTCACACCTTGGGAAGAGAGTTAAATAAATTAGTTTGGTGCGTGAATCTCACGAGATGAGAAATGATAAATTTGACTATTGAGGGTCATGATTTCAATCCCTTTATGAATTTATGATGCTTGACATGAATTTTCACACACACGTCAGTTTTGCATTGAATAGGTAGAAATTAATTTTAGCATTGTGTTTTTGTAACAGTTTATAGTCTTAATACATATATTCCAATCTTGAGACCAAAGGCAAATTATCTAACCATATGTGTTTAAAATTTTTGTTTAAGTTAGGTTATAATTTTATTTGAGGACAAATAAATGTTTAAGTTTGGGGTGTTTGATAAATGTATTTTATACACTTATTTAAGCCATTAAATTTAGGTATTTGTCAGTGATTTGAATGAGTTATAGCCTAATTTTGTGTTAATTATGTTTGTTAGGTTGAAATCAATGTACATTGGTAGATTTGGAAGAAAGGAATGAAAAACGTGGGAAAACAAATGAATTCCAAAGTTTGGGGATCAAAGTGTAAACATTCAATAGTTGATTTGGACCACAAAATGATGATTGAAGATCATATGACATCAATTGGATGCAATTGGAGCCAAAGGAATGAAATAGAGTTGAAGCATTTTCACAAATTAATTTCCAGCTGAAGAAGTTCTGTTCCGGATTTTTAATCTCAAATTGAGACCCATTTCTCGGATAGCAAACATTTGAATTGAAAATTTTGTATTTCAATACGCAGTTTATGAGAGAAAATCTTAGCAGTTCTCTCAAGAGCATCCCCTATGGTTGGTTGTCTTTTCCTAACAAACTCCTTTTCCTATGCAAATGTAGCTCTTTCAGTAATCTTTCCAGCGTAGTTTGAATAATCTCAATTGGAGTTCAAAAGAGAAAGTTATGATCAAATTATCAAGAGCTGTTCACGGACGAAACTTGCAACACGGCGCACGCGTACATGCGCGTGCATCACACTTTTTTCTCCAACTCGAAAGCAAAATCATTGACTGTGCGTGCATAATGAACTATATGGCGCACGAGCACGGGCCAAATTTTATGTGACGGGTTAGTTTCCTTATTCTGATAAACTTCTATATGAAAACAATATCTTTACATCCTAGCTAATTTTCAATCCTGGATCTGCTAGGCTCGCGTGGGGGCGCTCACCTTTTTTGGCTTCCCTAAAATTGAATATTTTGACTGAATGGGTATATTGACTGGAGAGAGCTCAGAGAGGCTTCTATGTTAATGTGTCATCTAGGATGGAGTCGAGGACCTGAAAATTCTATAAGTATGTTTAATGATTATTGATTAATATATAATTTGTTGTACAAGTTTGAAATAATGAACTCCCAGATCTCAAATAATGTGTAAAATAGTTTATAATTAATTTCAATTTTCAATAACTTAGTTTGATTGGTAAGGTATGAAAACACATAGTTGAGAACTTGAGATATTATTATGTCAATAAACTCAAGAAAAGATAACTTCAGTTTTTGCAGCCAATATACTAATTTGAGTTAATTTATTTTGTTGATAACACTGTTTTGCTGATGATTAGTTCTAATTAAATGTTTAATTTCCCTAAGTTTGATGAAATGTGTGCCGGTGCAATTGTTATTTCCCTAAGTTTGATGATCATATTCATATTGTATTGGTGTATGATGTTAAATTTTTGTTTTAGGCACATG
>NW_019239463.1:0-1836 GCF_002742605.1 Olea europaea var. sylvestris
GTGTGCTTTTGATACAACCCATTGTATTATGAAGATAAACTTTTCGAGTTTATTTATCAGATCGTGGTCCAATATATTGAAAGCTGTTTTATTCATTTATCAATAACTTATAAATACTCGATTTTGATGAATAGTCTGTGAATGAAGTTCATAAGAAATCTCATTACTACCATAGAGAAAAAAAAAAAACTAGCAAAGAATTTAGGACAGATCGAGTAATTTTAATTTTTTTACCACAATCAAATATTCTCTTTAGTCTTCTATAAATACGTTATTTCTTCTTTTCGAAATTATTAATTTCTTATTTCTTAAAAGCAACTCGTAAAAATATCCAAGTGACCTCCGTAGAAAACCTGCGAGACTTCTCACATTTTATCTTCCAATTTGAGTGTGAACTTAGCCTCAAAAGGTCGATTTTTTTCACAAATTGCGATAAACTTATATTTCCATATTCAAAATATTCCTATATTTATGTTGGAGTTTTCCTTTTTAAATATAGACTTTCTTTCGAAAATTCACTTATTCTTTAGTCAAATTTGAATTTAGACTTTGAAGATTGTGGTGGTAGGTAAAAGTCCAAGTGTTGATTATTTCTTCCAGTTTATTTTCAAGTCCAACTATCCAAACTTTCCTAAAAACACGTCGAATTTTACTGTATAATGTTAGACATATTTTTCATTAAAATCACGACACGCAAAAAGGGTAATTATATTTATATCACAAATTTTATTTTATACACCACATTTTAATTACACTTAAAGTTATCAATCTTTGTTTATTATAGCACTTAAGTACCTTACGATTTTTCATGTCATTCTTATTCCTAAATTTTTCATTATCTAACACATTTTATATTTGATAATAATTTTACGTCCAAAAATCTATTAAAATGATGTAAAACAACTTATTTTTTTCCATCGTATTTTTGAAATTGCATAAATAAAAAGTTTGAAAAATTATTTTTTCCTCATTTCAAATCATAAAAAAATAATTATTTTGATATAAATCATCATCAAAGACGAGACTTACTAATTAAAGATATAATTGCTACAATGAGCAAAAATTGAGGAGCTTAATTGCAATTAAAATACAGTGTATCAAAAAAAAAAATTGTGGTGGTATTATAACCACCCTGCGTGAAATTGAAATTTAGTACTTGTTTGGAATAGCTTAAAAATTTTGCTCAAAGTTAACTATTAATTATAATTACAACTTTCACGGATCCACAATTTTTATCATAAATTTCATTATTTTTTATTAAAATCTGCTAAAAATTTTATCTAAAAGAAGGCTCGAAAGTCAATTGATAAATAGGTATTTTCTTGGTATTCTTCTGTTCATCAGAAAAGTGTCCAAACGTGTTTGAATCGAATACTCGCATTACATTTCCCCAAGTCAACAAGCCCACAAAACACAACTCAATCCTCCACTATATAAACTCCAAACTTTAAGCTATTTGTGCACACAAACTTATAATTCTCATTTCTATATTCATGGCTAAACAGCCAAATTCTGCCCTACTTCTCTTAACATTTTTCTTGATTTTTACACATGTTCTAGCGCGACCACTCAATAATCAAAATCATTTGCAAGACGATGAAACTCCACCACGTCCCATCCAAAGGAACATTGAAGCTTTCAAGGCTTTTCAGGTTAGCGTCAAGAACTCTGGTCCGAGTCCCGGAGAAGGCCATTCACATCAAAATGGCTTACACAATTAAAAGCATATACGGCATGTCTGGGATCCATCAAATTTTTTTATTTTTTGTTTATGTAAACCATTAAATTTAAGTTACTATTTGCATTATTTCGGACCAGGTTTAGTATGTAATAAGA
>NW_019239464.1:0-1836 GCF_002742605.1 Olea europaea var. sylvestris
AAAATTAGGGCTTTTAATTCTAAAATTCATCTTAAATCAATTAGTTTCGGTTAAGGCTAAAATAAATAAAACTAAACTACTCTTTCTCTGTGGGACGATACTCGGACTTCTAAAGTCCACTTTATTACTTGTCACGACCCGTATACTTGCGGTAATTTAAATCGAAAGAAATATTTCGCGAACAGTTGGCCCAACATCTTCGGTCTTATATTTTCGATCCAATGACTCCTACAGGTCTTTAGTAGTTTTCAAAGTACTATACACGTGGTATAGCGAGTCTGCTAACCTGTTCATGATGTAATTTCGGCATAGAAAATCCGAATGTTTCCAAGCATCGACCGCACTAATCGCTTGAATATCTTCCTTACTTTCATTGAGTTTTGGAGTAGTTTCAGTTAAAAATCTCGCCAGATTTAAGTTGGTTAAGTAAAATAGCATTTTCTGTTGCCACATCTTGAAATTCAAGCCATTGAATTTCTCCAATTTTTCTACATGATTAATTGGAACAGTAACAGTACGGCCAGTTGTTGGAGTCACAGTTTGACTCACAGCATGATTTGACAGTTTAGCCACATTCTGAGCCACGATAGAACATAGCCCTTGAGTCAAAGCAAAGCCTACAAGCTGATTTCAAGCTGCAACGGTTTGAGACACATCCATGTTGGTTGATTCGATTCTCATTTCTGAAAGAAAATGAAAAATTAGTTTCTAAATCAACAATATAAGAAAGCAATTTTTTTCCTTTAATCTATTTTAAGTTTGTTAGTTTAAATGGTTGGGAATGAATACAAGATTAACACATACCGTATATGCCATTTAGATATCGGATTTACGCATACTGTATATGCAACATACCGTATTTACACATACTATATATGCAGCTTATCGTATTTGTAGCTTACCTTATATATAGCTTATTGTATATGCAGTTTACTGTATTTGCAGATTAAGGTGGTATATGTTTCATAATTTTCCTATGTGGGACAATCATAAATGGTTTCTTTTCAACTACATAAACTCCTTTTAATTGGCACAATTTGAACTCCAATTTCTCATTCACCGGAACATCATTTTTGACAGGTAAATACATGATTTCGATGTTCTCATGGAGAAGAACACAAATCAATCTTGAACTTCAAAGATAACTAACCGGATCCCACTCAAAGTTTGTGCTAAAATTAGCCACGACCCATTTTTCTCCAACAAAAATATCTTTTGTAAAGAGAGGAAAAGCTTGATTACTTATTTAATGCTTACAAAAGCTATGCGTTTATCGCCGTTCAATCATAAGCACTCAAGGAAAAAATTGAAAGAATCACCTATATATCTGACCAAACGCAAGTTCTTGACCTTTCCATATCTGTTCATAGCCTGAGAAAACAAAGAAAAACAATATAATGATTAAACCTTATCATTCAAAGAAAAACAAAAAAAAAAAAAAATCAAAAATTACGTAAAAGAATCCATAATTTCAATTCCAATCGATAAATAAGAAAATTCAAGAAAAAGGGTATCTAGATAGCCCACAAGGAGAGTGCAATAAGGGTCACCAAACAAAAACAACAACAAGAACAAAAATACCTAAACAAAAGAATTCGTTTCTAAAAGTTGCAATAAAATTTGAAATCAAAGGTGGAAATTACAGAGGCCAACATTGGAACAAAGAAGAGGTAAAAGCCGTTATCGTGAGGTAAATTGTCGGTTCCACGCCTTAGGCTTGGATCGGATGGTGTCAGCATAGAACACAGAGTTCACGTTGCTGCTGCTCATTTTTTGCGGTTAATTGGGTTAGACTCATGGATGATACATCACTAAGAAATCAATCTGATATCAGTC
>NW_019239465.1:0-254 GCF_002742605.1 Olea europaea var. sylvestris
AAAATGACGAAATCGCCCCCAGCGCGGTTTTTGTTTCCAATCAACTAGTCAAACTTTAGCCCATTCCAACACAGTCCAGAAAATTGACGAAATAGCCCTCGGCGCGATTTTTGTTTCCGACTGACCTGTCAAATTTTAACCCATTCCAAAACAGTCCAGAAAAATGACGAAATGGCCCCGGCGCGATTTTTGTTTCCGATCAACCAGTCAAATTTTATCCCATTCCGACACAGTCGCAAAAAATGACGAAATCG
>NW_019239465.1:453-869 GCF_002742605.1 Olea europaea var. sylvestris
CGGCGCGATTTTTGTTTCCGATCGACCTGTCAAATTTTGACCCATTTCGACACAGTCCAGAAAAATGGCGAAATTGCCCCCGACGCGATTTTTGTTTTCGACAACCAGTCAAATTTTAACCCATTCCGACACAGTCGGGAAAAATGACGAAATTGCCCCATGCGCGGTTTTTTGTTTCCGATCAACCTGTCAAATTTGCGCCCATTCCGACACAGTCGCGAAAAATGACGAAATTGCCCCCGTCGCGATTTTTTTTCCGATCAACCTGTCAAATATTGGCCCACTCCGACACGGTCGTGAAAAATGAAGAAATTGCCCCCGGCGCAATTTTTGTTTCCCATCAACCAGTCAAATTTTAACCCGTTCCGACACAGTCGCGAAAAATGACGAAATTGCCCCCGGCGCGGTTTTTGTTT
>NW_019239465.1:1190-1836 GCF_002742605.1 Olea europaea var. sylvestris
GCCCATTCCGACACAGTCGCGAAAAATGACGAAATTGCCCCCGACGCGATTTTTATTTCCGATCAACCTGTCAAATTTTGGCCCATTCCGACACGGTCGTGAAAAATGACGAAATTGCCCCTGGCGCAATTTTTATTTCCCATCAACCAGTCAAATTTTAACCCATTCCGACACAGTCGCGAAAAATGACCAAATTGCCCCAGGCGCGGTTTTTTGTTTTCGATCAACCTGTCAAATTTGCGCCCATTCCGACACAGTCGCGAAAAATGACGAAATTGCCCCCGACGCGATTTTTGTTTCCGATCAACCTACCAAATTTTGGCCATTCCAACACGGTCGTGAAAAATGATGAAATTGCCCCCGGCGCGATTTTTGTTTCCCATCAACCAGTCAAATTTTAACCCATTCCGACACAGCCGCGAAAAATGACGAAATTACCCCCGGCCCGTTTTTTGTTTCCGATCGACCAGTCAAATTTTAACCCATTCCCACACAGTAGCGAAAAATGACGAAATTGCCCCGGGCGCGTTTTTTGTTTTCGATCAAGCTGTAAAATTTTCGCACATTCCGACACAGTCGCAAAAAATGACGAAATTGCCCCCGACGTGATTTTTGTTTCTGATCAACCTGTCAAAATTTTCCCCAT
>NW_019239466.1:0-1836 GCF_002742605.1 Olea europaea var. sylvestris
AGAAACGATTTATATTATAAACCATTAAAACCAACAATGTTTCAAACAATTAGTTGAATACTATTCGTCTTGCCATTTTAGAGACAAAAACATCAATCAAATCTGATAATTTAGCTGCCCAACCATTTCTTTTTCTATTGATAACATAGCCAACCCGTTTAATCTTTCTTTTGAAATAGTTGATCGAAGATAGGTCTTGATCAACTTCAATTTTGAGAAACTTCTTTCTGCATATGCAACGGTAACAGGTATGGTTAACAAAATTTTGTAAGCAATATAAGCATTTGGGTAATAAATATTGTGAGTCTTTAAATATTGTAGCACTTCAATTGCTCTTGTTGCTTCATTTGGTAAATAAATCTTCAAGATTTGTAACTCCGAACATAAATCATCTCCACTGATGTCCGAACGCCCATCATGTTCAAGATATTTCTCAAAATTCATACAAGAGTTCAACAAACTTGATAAAGTTGCATTCCTTAACCTTTTCAAATTAAACAAAAATCCAAATATGTCATCATATTGTTTGAATTGTTCAAATCGACCCCTCAGAGAAGATAAAGTTTGATCAATTATAAAAATAAAGTACTCAACTCTAAAAGATTTTTCCACTGATTGCTTTACCCCATCACTACCGCTTTTATCAAATTGTTTTTTCCTTCGAATTATGCATTTTTCTATAAATACAGCTTCAATTCCCATTTTGTTTGCCTTTTTTGTTGCTTCATCCATAGCAATGGCAAATCCAATTTCTCTATAATCTTCAAAAAATAAAACAAGTCCTTGCAATAGATCGATAGCATGATCAATATCCATGGATTCGGTTTGAAGAAATTTACTCACAATATTGACTGCATGCAACAACCTGTACCAGATTACTATGCCAAGTAAGAACTCAAAATTCTGAAGTTCATGTGTTGCTAACGACTCGGCTTCACTTTTCACTTTTGGATCTTCGTTAGATTCTGCCAAATCAAGTAAGGCTTCTCTTATCTGTGCAGTTTGCTCCATTATAGGTTTCACACTCTCAACATGACTTTTCCAACGTGTTTGTGACAATGGCTTCACTGTCAACCCTTTTACATTATCTTTGAAAATTTTCCATTGCTTGGTAGAAAAGGAAAATAAAGTGCAGATGCGTTGTATCACTCCGAAGGATACAGCTTTGGAACAACAATTCACCATATCACATAATGCTAGATTTAGACTATGAGCACTACATGGAGTATAGAAAGCTCGGGGATTCATTTCATGTACTCTTTTTTGTACACCTTTGTGCTTCCCACTCATGTTAGATCCATTATCATACCCTTGCCCTCTAATGTCATCAATATCTAGATCAAGTTTGATCAAAGCCTTTTGAAGCTCGGTTGCAAGTCCAAGTCCTGTTGTGTCATCTACCTTCAAAAATTCAAGCCAATGTTCCTCAACTGTAGGTAAGTTTGCTGAATCATCTTCAAATCGTACTATCAAAGACATCTGCTCCTCACGATTTACATCTGGAGTACAATCAAGTATAACCATGAAATATTTTGCATGTTTAACTTTCTTGACAATTGCATTTCTCACCTCATTAGCCAACAACTGTATCAACTCATTTTGGATTTTTTTTGCCAAGATACGTGTATTGAATCTCTCTTGCATTAGCCCGCCGAAGGTGCTCTTTCATTACTGAATCAAACTCACTAACCATTTCCACCATTTGTAAAAATAGGCCATCATTCTCAACATTTAGCCTCTCATCATCTCCTCGAAATGGCAAGGTATTTTTGGCGAGTCTTTTAACAATAGCGATTATCCTTGTTAAATACATGCCTCCAATGTTCTCTTTCTGCA
>NW_019239467.1:0-1836 GCF_002742605.1 Olea europaea var. sylvestris
CTTCAATCTGTAGAGATGGGATTAAACCCGTGAGTTGAAAAACTCAATAGGTGTCATAGGTGCATTCGTGATCAAGCTATATACTTCAAAACAATAACTTTATAACTTTTCATACATGCTGTACCCGGAGGCACCATTTGACATGAAGGGGTATGCCGTACCAGAGGGCACCATTTGACATACGAACATTTCTTCAACATAGAGGGGTATGCCGTACCTGAGTATCATTAGACATACAACCATTAACATAGAGGGATATGCTGTACCGAAGTACCATTTGACATACAAACATTAACATGAATCGAAACTTATAACTTAACACGATTAAACACATTGCACCTCTGCCTACCTAGATTGATGCTTTTGAAACTTTGAAAACTTGGATTGAAAACTTCAATGAAACTTGGACATTGAAAGAAATGCACTTCTTAGATGTTTGAAAACTATTGAGAATTGATGCTTGAAGACACTCCTTGATAGCACCCAAAACTTCTATGAAAAATGCTTGAAAACACTTCTTAAACTTCTAGGAAAAATAGTTTTCCTCCCTCTCGTTTTCTCTCTTGGAAAATCTTTATTTAGTATGTAAAAGCTCTTGCTTTTGGTGTGAGAAAAAAATGAGTGAAATGAGGTCTCTATTTACAGGTAAATATCCCATAACTTAAGCCAAATGAAGGGTCAAATTTCATTTAAGAGAGAAAACATGGATGCCATTTAAGTTTGAGGTTAAATGCTTCAATTTAGTAGGGTTTTTATTGCCAAAAATGTGGGTGACCCTTTGAGAAAATAATTGATGAAAATAAATATTTAAATTCTAGAGAAAAACGAGAATTTTTATTTCAGGCTGTTTCGGTCGACCGGTTGCAGTCCGGTTGACACTGCACAACTTTCAGTGTTTCTATCATAACTTCTTCTCTCAATATCCGATTGAGGTAATTCAAAGTGCGTTGAAAAGTTAACTCAAAGAGTTACAACTTTTATTTAGATATTATTTTCCAAATCGAATATTTCCTATGTTGAAAATGGGTCTCAAATGAGACTAAAAATCTGAAGTATACTTTAGTCATCCAATATTCATGTCTTAGTGCCACTAAGATGTCTAGAATTATTTGGAATTCTACATCCCCCACATCTTAATTAAAATTTCGTCCTTGAAATTTACCTTCTGATTGGGCGAATAGTGTTGGATACTTATCTTTGGCTTCTTCTTCTTTTTCCCAAGTGGCTTCTTCTGCGCCGTGATGATTCCACTATATTTTAACCAGCTAAATCTCTTTATTCCTTAGTTTACGCACTTTTTGATCCAATATCTTGATCAGTAGTTCCTCGTACGATAAATCTTTCTGTACCTCCAAGGTTTGATAACTCACTATATGATTAGGATCATGTACATACTTCTTTATCATCATTATATGGAACACATTGTGCACTGCCGATGATTCAGGTGGCAAAGCTAGTCGGTAAGCCACATTTTCGAATCTATCAAGTATCTCAAAAGGTTCAATGTACCGGGGTTGTAGCTTGCCTTTCTTTCCAAATCTAAGTACACCTTTCATCGGTGCTACTTTCAGAAACACTTTATCCCCAACTTGGAATTCTAAATCCTTCCTCCTTGTATCTGCAAAGCTCTTTTGTCGATCATGTGCTGCCTTTATTCTTGCACCGATCTTATCGATTACCTCGACCGTCCTTTCAACTATTTCTGGTCCCAAAACTCTCTTTTCTCAGACTTCATCCCAATGAATAGGGGATATACATCTTCTACCATAGAGAGCTTCGTATGGTGCCATTCCAATAGTTGCTTGGAAACTGTTAATATAAGAGAACTCTACTAGA
>NW_019239468.1:0-6545 GCF_002742605.1 Olea europaea var. sylvestris
TTGTGACAAATTAATAACTGATGGATGCCAAAATACCCACAAGTGATGTAGGATAAGTGGAAAAGACCACAAATGAACAATATGAAAAGAATCAACTCTATGAAATTTCTAAGCAAAATATATATGCTCCTGCACAATTTGTCCATATTTCTATGGCAAGGAAGTCTGATGATATTTACATATTGTTGGAATGCGAAAAAGGAATTAATTAGAAATTAAAATTTTCTTTAATTCAATAAACAAATTCGTCTAGATGTTCACGTGTACGTTATAACAAAATTAAAGGATTCAAATATTTCACCTAAGTTCAATGATCAACCTTGAATTGACTCTGATCCGCAAACTTCCTCTCGTTTAATTGCAAGAATCTTGGTGCTTCAAACTTTCAAGCCTTTTATGGTATTCTCCAACGAAAATGCTACACCGGCATGTGGGCACCTTTTTTTAATTAATTTAGAAACTAATTCTTGAATTTTGGACGACAAGAAAATAATATATTTTCTCCCTCTTTATCTCTCTACAAATTTGAATCTTATGGAATTATGAATGTTATAGTACTTTTCTATCTATCCAATCTCTATTTATAGAGAAAAAGATGATAGAATTCTAGTAAAATTATAATTCCACATTCAAACAAGAGTTTTAATTAAAACTCAAGTAGGAGTTCTATTTTAAGTACAATTCTAATTAGTTTACATATAATTGCATGTGTAGTCCTAGAACTTTAATTACAATTACAATTAAGTTTATAACTTTCATAGTAATTACAACCAAGTACAAAACTTTATTATAATTACAATTAAGCCCAAAACTATTATAATTACCGTAATTAAGTTCTAATACTTTATTGAGCTACCACAGGGACCTGATCAGACATATATTTTTCAAGCTCCAATAATTAGATCATGTCTAGTTGACCCTAGACCACTCAATCTAATTATTAGTCTTTGTTTTTTTCACTAAAGGTAAAAGATTGAACCCTTAGAATATATAAGATCACAGAAGTCAATAAATCTGTAATACTTTCTTCTGACCTGCCGTATATGTATTTTATCCTCGTTCTAGATCCGATAATTAGGTACGAGTATAAATGACCGTTTTTCTCATCTAATTATTCTCACTAACTTAAATTTCATTTTTTCAACGGTCCTGTGAGCAAATCACAGATGTCAAAGTTTAGCCGTCGCTAAACACTGAGCTCAGATTTTAACCTCTCAACAAAAGATACTTAAATAGTCACTCTGCCCATTTTTCAGGGTAACGATTTCTGACACGAATTCATGTTCTCTGCTCGGCTCATTCTCAAGTTCCCAACTCATCGAAATATTTGACCAATCACATTGATTACACCCATAAATGAATCAAAGAACTATTAAAATCACAAAAAGATATACATAATCCTGTCAAGGGATTCAGATGAAATACACAACGGTCAAGTGGAATTTAATTCTCCGCATGGTCATGTTATAGAATTAAATTCGACACGTGATCCATTCAATACACTTCAAGTATACTAGTGTCATCTTTAACTATTTTTGTGATAAGGACAAATCACAACCTTGAATGGTGAATTGGTGAACATTACAATCTTCCAATATAAGGTGACAACTCTTATACATTAGTTGTGAACAAATTATTTATGATCAAAATATAAGTTGTATCACACTGTACTTTTCAATGCAAGTACCCAACTCATATTATCACAAGTGATCACAGACATTTTAATTTCGAATGGTCAATAATAAATAAATGCAATAAATAAAGTAAACATAATTTTATTCAATATAAAAAATTATTATTGTTACTTTTGCATCAGCAAAATTATACTATATGGGCACACAATCCAACAAATCTCCCACTTGCTCTAGAGTATATGTGTCATGTCATGTTACCCGATGCCTTACACACGTCCATTAAAAACCTTAGCCAATAGGCCCTTAGTAAATGGATCCGTAAGGTTATCCCCAGTAGTAATTTTACTCACAATCACATCTTCTCTATTAACTATCTCTCTCAAGAGATGATATTTGCGTTCAATATGTTTACCCCTTTGATGACTCCTTGGTTCTTTAGCATTTGCCACTGCCCCACTGTTATCACAGTACAGTTTTAGGGGTTGTGCAGATGCAAGTACCACCTCGATATCCGTTAGGAATTTTTTAAGTCACACCGCTTCCTTAGCGGCTTTACAAGCTACCACATACTCAGCCTCCATGGTGAAATCAGTAATACATGATTGTTTGATACTGAACCAAATAATGGCCCCACCACCAAATGTAAACAGTGATCCTGATGTAGTTTTGCGAGAGTCCTTATCAGCCTGGAAGTCTGAATCTGTATAACTCACCAGAACAAGATTTGGTGATGGGTAAACTAGCATGTAATTTCTTGTCCTTCGAAGGTACTTCAGGATATGCTTTACAACCACCCAGTGTTCCGGTCCAGGGTTAGATTGATATCGACTCACCATACCAACAGTCTAACAAATTCAAGTCTAGTGCACAACATAGCATACATGAGACTACCAACTATAGATGCATAAGGTATCCTGCTCATGTGTTCTACCCCTTTAGGAGTCTTTATGGGGACTAATCCTTAGAGAGTTGGATTCCATGCCTAAAAGGTAAATTACCTTTTTTGGAATCTTCCATGGCAAATCTGACAAGTATCGTATCAATTTATGAAGCTTGGGATAGAGCTATCTGCTTGTTCTTTCGATCTCTTATGATCTAAATACCTAGAACATAGCTAGCTTCTCCTAAGTCCTTCATATAAAACTATTGGACCAACCACACTTTCGTAGACGATAATGCTCCAACATCATTTCCAATGAGTAGAATATCATCCACATATAGCACAAGGAAAATTACAATTTTCTCCAGTATCTTCTTATAGACACAGGGTTTCTCAAAGTTCTGATCAAAACCATATGTCTTAATCACTTCATCGAATCTATTGTTCCAAGATCTTGATGCTTGTTTCAACCCATAAATGGACCGCTGAAGCTTGCAGACTTTGTCTTCATGACCAAGTTCTATGAATCTGTCTGGTTGCACCATATAGATACATTCTTCAAGATGGCCATTTAAAAAGGTTGTCTTGACATCCATTTGCCACACCTCATAATCAAAATAAGATGCAATGGATAAAAGAATTTGGATAGACTTAGGAATAGCCACAGGCGAAAAGGTCTCCTCGTAATTGATGCCTTCTCGTTGGGTAAAACCCTTAGCCACTAGCCTTGCTTTAAAAGTTTCCACTTTCCCATCTGCTGCTCTCTTTTTCTTATAGACCCACTTGCACCCGATGAATTTTATCCCTTCTGGTGCATCTACAAGTTCCCAGACCTGATTGGAATGCATAGATTCCATTTCAGCATTCATAGTTTGTTGCCATAAATCTGCATCCATATCATTCATGGCCTCCTTATATGAAGTCGGGTCATTAGCTTGTGTTGTGGAGATCGCGTGATTGGACTCTCCAACTAACAAGTACCTAAAAGGTGGTCTGATAACCCTCTGACTTTATCTAAGGGATGGTGGAACCTGGACTGTGGCATCGTTTGGAATTGTAACGTTTGTATCAATGTTGGCATCACCATTAGGTGGTTCCATTACCTTCTCAATATCTTCAATGTTTACTTGATCCATGGGATTGGATGACTCATTTCTCCCACTCAAAACACATTGTTTAGGTATATCTGGCACCAATGGTTGTCTGTCATGAGATTGTGTTTCAGAAATCGGTGTGGTGGAGTTGCTCCCACTCATTTCTTCCTACACGACCTTGCTTTTGGACTGAGGTTCATTAATAAATTTATCCTCTAGGATAGTGGCATTTGTGCTAACAAAGACTTTCCTATTTAGAGGACTATAAAAATAATATCCCCTGGTACCTTTATGGTATCCCACAAACAGGCATATGTCTGATCTAGACTCTAACTTCTCTGCCTTCCCTTTCAGCACATGAGCCAGACATTCCCAAATTTGAATATGAAATAAGCTAGGCTTGCGCCCATTCCATAATTCTAGGGGAGTCTCAGGAACTGATTTAGAATGAATTAAGTTAAGAACATATGTTGTTGTTTCCAGTGCAAATCCCCAAAATGAGATAGGTAGAGTTGCAAAGCTCATTATTGACCTAACCATGTCTAACAATGTCCTATTTCTTCTTTCTGAAATGTCATTCTGCTAGGATGTATCTGGCGCACTTAGTTGAGAAACAATACCATTTTCTGTCAACTAGTCCCTGAATTCTCCCGAGAGATATTCGCCACCTTGATCTGATAGAAATGTCTTAATATTCTTCCCCAAATGTTTCTCGACCTCAACTCGATACTCTTTGAATTTTTCAAAAATATCTGACTTTCGAGTCATTAGGCAGATGTATCTGAATCTAGAGTAATCATTGATAAAAGTGATAAAATACTCATAATCCCCCCTCGCAGGTGTATTTATGGATTCACATACATCAGAATGAATTAGTTCTAATACTTCTTTGACTCTATGTCCTTTTGCTAGAAAGGATCTCTTGGTCATTTTACCCTTCAAATAAAAATCACAAACTGGGAATAGTTCGACCTTAAGTGTGTTAAGTGGACCATCTCTAGCAAATCTTTGTATCCTGTTAAGGTTAATATGTCCAAATCTAAGATGTCATAAATAAGTATCACTAGTATGGTTAGACATTCATTCATGGTTTGCAGAAGTAACATTTATTTCATTTGTGGCACGATTTAAAATATAAAGACCATTCACCAAAAATCCAACACAATAGGAGCTTTATTCTTTAGAATATAAAGCGCATCATGCGCAAAGTTTATAGAATAACCTTGTCCTATTAAACAAAAAACAGAAATTAAATTTCGCTTAATCCGCGAGACATAGTAACAGTCCTTAAGAATTAAATGCCTACCACTATTGAAATAAAAATAAACTACTCCTACTACTCTTGCTGAAACTATAGCTCTTGTGCCGATAGTAATTTTAAACTGGCCCTCATCGAGTCTTCTACTCTCCCGAAGTAGCATGCATAGATGATTAGTGGCTCCAGAGTCTACAACCCAAGAATTTGTAGAATCAACCACCAAACATGACTCAGCAATAAAAAACTCACCAACACCCAGCTTTTTAGCTAGTGCATCAGGGCAGTCTTTCTTTCAATGTCCTTTGCGACTACAGTGGAAACACTTGCCTTTCGACGTTCCATCTGATTTGGGCTTTTTGTTGCTTCATGGCTTCTTGTTAGATCTCTTCCTCTTCTTTTCAATTTCACCTTTTGGCTTGCAGCTAGAGGAGCTAGCAATTGCCGCATGAGCATGGCCACCCTTACCCTTGAGACCACTTTCCACATTTTGCAACTCATTCATCAACTTAGTTAATGGCGTATTCATCTTGTGCAAGTGATAGTCCACAGTAAATTGTGAAAACATATCAGATAAAGAATTCAATACCATATCAACTTGAGTTTCCTGATCAATAGTTGCACCCAGATTCTCCGCCACATTAAAGTGTGCAATCATAGTCAACGATCCTTCACAGGCGTTCCAGGTTTCATGCGAATGTTCTAGTAAGGTACGAATGGCCTCAAAGCGAGCCCTCCTACTTTGATGTCCAAACATGCCCTTCGAGCTTTCTAGTATATCATAAGAGGTCTCCTGACTTTCAAGCTTTTGCTATAACATGTTTAACATGGATATCAAAATGTAACAGTGAGCCATATTGTCAGCGGCGATCCACTTATCATACGCAGCTCTCTTGGACTTTCCTGTAGTATCAATAGGTTCCTTGGGACATTCTTCTTCAAGCACAAAATCAAATTTTTCAACAACAATCACAAACATCAAATTACATTTCCAATCCACATAATTATCCCCGACAAGTTGGTTTTGTTTTAGAATAATGGAAAAAGTGCTGAGAGACATTTTGCTGAAAAATAACAATTTATTGCATATTAAAATTGAACAGCCAATGATAATTTAGCATATGATGCATGTGTAGATCAATCTAACTACAATAATGCAACGATGACTTGATCTCTTTGATCCAACATGCCTCTCTATAGGAACGGTCAATGTGTCCACTAATCAAACTGAGACCCTCCCACTTGAACAAAATATAACTGAAAACAAATGTCTATATTAAGTCTAACATCGTTTTAGTTGGTCACCAAAATTATAGAAGAGAGCCTCTATAGGAGGTTCATAGATAATTTTGATTTGAATATACAACCTTTGTCTCAATCTCTAAACGCTTGAAAATAATTTCTCATAAATAGGATGATCACAAATTATATTCTATTTAGACGATTTTATCATAAAGAAATCCAATAAAAGCAACTTGAACCACGCGACCCTCCTATAGGGAGTCCGTTGCATTACCGAAACGAGGCAAGCACATTACTTGGCTTATAGATTGACCAAAGGAGACCGTGAATTTTTATTTAAATAAACATCCTCTCCCATTCAATCTTTTAGAATAATGGATTTTAATTGAAACAATTATCAACTGTTCATATTAATTAAATTAATATAAAATTTAATTATT
>NW_019239468.1:7671-21482 GCF_002742605.1 Olea europaea var. sylvestris
TATTTTTTATTTTCTTGAAAAAAAAATTAAATTAAAATACCATGCAGATCAAATATCTATCTGCACGAGCAGATGAAATATGCCCGAGCAGACGGATAGCAAAAACTGTCTGCCGGGCAGATAGTTGAAACTATCTACATTTTTTTTCAAAATATTTTATTTATTTATTATTTTTTTTTATAAATCTTTGACTTATATGTCTTGCACCTTCAAGTCTTCTTCTTCAATTTCCAATTGATAAGTGTGTTTTTGCACACTTATTTAGATTACAAACATGACTTAAATACAAGCAAAATGATTGAATTGTGACTTAATCTCATTGAATTCATGCAATGTAGGTGTTTCTATAGAAATAGTGGAATTTAGGATAATAGAGCCGAAAAAGGACTAAAATGGAGCAAAGTGATAGTTCAGGGACTAAGGATGCAAATATTCGAAATTTGAACTAAAAGACAACTCGGGAATGCAAATATGCTAAGTATGAACTCGAAAGCAATACAAGATGATTGGAAGAAGAAGGAATTGCAAAGGGACTAAAATGAATTAAACTGAAAGTTCGGGGACCAAGTTGCAAATAATTCATAGATGAGACGGGAAATGGAATGAAGATTCAAGAGTGTTAGAGGTCAATCGGATGAGTAAAGGAGTCACGAGGTGAAATAGGGTCGAAGTATTATCAAGTATCAACTTTCAGGCTAAAAAGCTATGCTCGTGATTTTTAGTATCTACTTGAGATCCATTTTTGACATAGTAAAAATCAGAATTTGAGGAAGCCTATTTCTATCAAAAGTGTAGATCTTTTAGTTTTCTTCACAATGCACTTTGAATCACTTCAATCGAAGATCAGGAGAGAAAGTTATGACCAAAATACTAAAAGCTGTCCAGCGGAATGAATTGTATAACTATGCGGTCGCATAGTATAAATTCTATGCGGTCGCATAGAAGCCTCCCGAGAACTTTTTCTCAAATTTTTTTACTCTATGCGACAGCATAGAAATGTACTATGCGGTCGCATAGGTATAATCTGGGGGCCGTTTTGCAGTTTCCTTATACGATTGAAACTCCTTTGGTAACCTAATTTCCACGCGATTTAAATACTAAAGAACGTCCAGAAGAAGGAGAGAACGTAATTGGAGGCACAAAAATACAATTTTGGAGGATTTGGAGAGGAAGAACAAGGCAAAAACAAGGCAATCCACTTCAAGATTCAAGATTTCACTTCAAGAATCAATTGGGTGATGTTCTTCCTTGGTTTTAATTGTTGTTTTTCTTTATTTCCAATTATGTTAGGCTAGATTTTCATGTGCTAGGAGATCGATGTACCATGTGATTTGAGTTTTATATTTCTAGTTTTGCAATTTGACATTAAAACATATTTCTTTTGTTTTGAATGATTTATATGCATTTATTGTTTCCGCAATTAAATCAAAATGATGGAGTCGTAATCCACCTATCTTGTTACAGACTCGAAATAACAAATTACAACAAAGACTGACCACAAATAGTTGGTTCACAGTTTAAAATAATACAATCATTCAATCAACATATAAAAATTTTCTAGACATCGCTCGATTAGAACATGCAATCAAGATTAAAAATAACAAGCACGTAAACGATCTAGATTGCTCTGATACTAGTTGTTGGAATGTGGAAGTTGAATTAATCAGAGATTAAAATTCTCTTTAATTCAATAAGCAAGATCGTCTAGATGTTCACGTGTATGTTATAACAAATTAAAGGATTCGAATCTTTTATCTAAGTTCAATGATCAACCTTGAATTAACTCTGATTCGCGAACTTTCGTCTCCTTTAATTGCAAGAATCTTGATACTTCAAACCTTCTACGTTATTCTCCAACAAAAAGACTATACCGACGTGTGGACACCTTCTTTCAATTAATGTAGAAACTAATTCTTGAATCTTGGATAATAAGAAAATAATATATTCTCGCCCTCTTTTTCTTTCTACAAATTTGAATCTTATGAAATTATGAATGTTGTAGTACTTTTCTATCCATCTAGTCTCTAATTATAGAGAAAAAAATGATAGAATTTTAGTACAATTATAATTCTACATTCAAACAAGAGTTCTAATTAAAATTCAAGTAGGAGTTCTAGTTTAAGTCCAATTCTAATTAGTTTACATATAATTGCATGTGTAGTCCTAGAATTTCAATTATAATTACAATTAAGTTTATAAGTTTTATAGTAATTACAACCAAATACAAAATTTTATTGTAATTATAATTAAGCCCAAAACTATTATGATTACCGTAATTAAGTTTCAATACTTTATGAAGCTACCACAGGGATCTGATTGAATATATATTTTTCAAACTCCAATAATTAGATCCTGTTTAGTCAACCCTAGACCACTTAATTTAATTATGAGTCTTTGCTTTTTCCACTAAAGTCAAAAGACTGAACTCTTGGAATATATAAGATCACAGAAGTCAATAAATCTGTAATACTTTCCTCTGACTTATTGTATATGTATTTTATCCCCTTCCGAGATCGGATAATTAGGTACGTGCATAAATGATCGTTTTACCCCTCTAATTATTCTCAGTAACTTAAGTTTCATTTTCTTCAGCGGTCCTGTGAACAAATCACAGATGTCGAAGTTTAGCGATTGCTAAACACTGAGCTCAGATTTTAGCCGTTCAACAGAAGATACTTAAGTAGTCACTCTACCCATTTTTCAGGATGACGATTCCTAACACGAATTTATGTTATCTACTCCGCTCATTCTCAAATTCCCAACTCATCGAAATATTTGACCAATCAAATTGATCTCACCTATTGATGAATCAAAAAACTATTAAAATCACAAAAAGATATACATAATCCTGTCAAGAAATTCAGATAAAATACATAACGGTCAAGTGGAATTTAATTCTCCGCACGGTCACGCTATATAATTAAATTCGACACGTGGTCCGTTCAATACACTCCAAGCGTACTAGTATTATCTTTAACTATTTTTGTGATAAGGACAAATTACAACTTTGAATAGTAAATTGGTCAACACTACAACCTTCTAATATAAGGTGTCAACTCTTATACATTGATTGTGAACAAATTATTTATGATCAAAATATAAGTTGTGTCACACTGTACTTCTCAACGCAAAAGTACCCAACTCATATTATCACAAGTGATCACAGACACTTTAATTTCGCGTGCTCAATAATAAATAAATCAATAAATAAAGTAAACATAATTTTATTCAATATAAAAAATTATTATTGTTATTTTTACATCAACAAAATTATACTATATTGGCACACAACCCAAAACATATGCCTCTGGCTCAACTCTTTTTAGCTCTTTTTCTAACATCATGTACTTTTGGTAGTGGACTTGGAAGGTTCTGCAATTGATATTTCCTCATTCTGACTTGATCTCCTTCACATTCTACATATCTTCAACGATCTCTAATGGCCCTTTGGGACGATTCAATATTCAATTGTGTTTTTTCACAAATTACTTTCAAATACAATATACTCATTGTAAGCCGAAAACATTATTGTGAGGATAATCTAGTGGTAGCCAGGGAAAACTAATGAACGGTACGTGCAAGAGAGCTGATTCTTTGTAGTACCTTGCCCATCCCAAATTTCGTGACTTTCTGCTTGTGGCGAGTATCTTCAGACCTAAATGTGATAACACTAAAGAATTTCAGTTGCCTTGCTAGTTCAATAGATAGATAATTAATAGTTTTGATTGCAGCATAGACTTCCTTGTTGTCGATTTTATCTCACAAGTGGACGGATCATAACAAGTAGTAAAACGGACCTTTTGAGTTCGAATTATCGTTCCCACGAGAACTATACTTTAATACTCAATTTATTATTTCTAACTTCTATTTGACGAAGATAAACAATAACAATGATTAGATATTGTTTTTATTCTAACTATTTAAAAGTTCGTAAGTGTAACAAAAAAGAGTGAAAATTCAAATAATAAATGGGTATTAAGGCGGAACAAATTCATCTATTGGTCACCTTTACTTCTAATATCGAGGTTCATAAAATTAAAATAGCGTTTGGTCGAATTCTTCTATAGTATTCAATTTACCCCTCTCAAATTCTCATTGAACCTATTTAAATAATTCAATTACATATCTCTATGCGAATCAACATTATTTAAAACGAAATAATAGTGATAAGAATTCTTTTAGGACCACAGCAATTAATATAAGTATCTCTACACGTTATATTAATTTACCGAATTTTAATATGGGTCTAAACAAGAATTCTCATCTAATTATTGTTAACGAAATCATTGAATAATTGGCCAGAAATTCAAAGCATGGAAAATATAATTAAAATCCACACATAAAATATAAAAAAATAAGAATCTTAAATAAAAGAAATAAAAAATCTCAAATCAGTTACATTATTCATCTTAAAATTAAATTTAACTACGCATGTTAATGAAAGAAAAATAAGAAATTATTATGAAATTCATCATCAGGAATTGGCTGAAATAATCTTTGATTTTGCTCCGGCCCTTTCAGTTTTTCTGCCTTTTCCTCGTTAGCTGCACCTGCTCTCTCTCTCTCTCTCTCTCTCTCTCTCTCTCTCTCTCGATATCTTGTGCGTGTAAAATCTAATATGGCAGCCTCAAGTGTGTGGAAAATATATAAAATTGGTTGCCTTAAGTTTTGTGCGTGTCTATATAATATGTTTCAGCAACATGGTTCCCAATTTTTTCCCAAAAACTGCTCCGATTTCCGTGAGTATATTATATAATATTGGCTGCCCTCAAATTCCCTTCTCTGCCTGCGTATATATAAATCACCCAGCCGCAATAGTAGACTAAAAAAAGGACTCCACTTCAAGCCATTAATGATATATTACACTTCAAGTCCTCAGTCTTTTTTATTCTTTCAATTTATGTATTCTTTGATTCAATTCAAGTCCTTCACTTTCCAAAATATGAAATTTGATCTCTGAATTTTTCAATCTTCGATTCATGGTCCGGATAAACTATTGAATTATTACAACTTGATCCCAAACTTTTGCATTTCGCACTTTTTTCGGGTTTTCGTCTCGTTTCTTCCACTTTCTTTTACCAATATTGATTTCTACCTATTTAACGCCAATTGTAACAATTTAGACCATGATTTATCAAAGAAACATTAAATATTATCATATTAAGGTATCGAATAAGCGTCTAAAATAAATTTATCAAATACTTCCAAAGTTAAACATTTGTTTGTCCTCAAACAAAACTATCTTCCAAATAATTATGAACACACAAGCATGCAACACATAATTAGTTGGACAATCAAATTTTTTACCTCACGATTCAAGATATTATTGTTTAATCTATAAACATGCTTCAAATTCACAATATCCAACCAATATCTACTCTTCCAATGAAAAAGCGACATGTGTATGTAAAGAATTAAGTAGACATTAATGAATTTACAAGTTATTCCAATTTCGGACCCTTAGTCAAATAGGTCATTTCAACTCTCATAAAATTCACACACCCCTAAATTTGTTCATTTTCACTCTTTTTCAGTGTGCAATCTAAAGTTGAACTTTTCATTACCATCTTCACTTCTCAAGTTCAGGTGGACTTCATTAGTTGCAAGTTAACGCTTTAGTGAACAATGATTCTCCAATTATTTGATTGCTTCGACCTCCAAAACTCAACTAGGCTAATATCCTTCATTGAAGGTCAAATTCCCTTAAATAATTGTTGGGGCTTAACCAAGGTATTTAGTACCTTTACTCTTTTCATGCACTTGCATTTTTTCTGGTTTTTCACAAGTTATTTTTTTATTTTTTGTGACATTCCCTCCTATAAGTTTTTTATATGATTCATGTAGTAAGTTTTAGGCCGATGACTCTCATATTAGATGATTTTAGGACACTAGATTTTAAACACCCTTATAGGCTTACTGACCCGAGTCAAAAAAGCTTCGAAGAGAATTTTTTTTTCAAGTGCAACTTCATTTCCATTAAGCTTTCTAAATAATCCTTATAGCGAGTTTTAAGTCAATGACTCCCAAGTTAGACGACTTTTGGACATCAGGTTTTGAGATACCCTTGCAAACTTAATTACTCGAGTCATAAAGACTTCAGAGATAAGTTTAAAATTTTCAAATGTATATGCTTTGATTAGTACAATGCCCCTTATCACACACTTATTTAAACAAATCGAACTCTAACTTAAGATTTTCGCAGAGTTTTATCATGTTAATTTATAACAATCCACACATAAATTTTCATACATGGAATCCACATTAACGTCCGCATCTTCCTACAACTGTAAAATCACCACCAAATCGTGCTAAATTTGGTCTAAGGATAGATATTTTATCATGATTTAGGTAAAGCATCTATGTCCAACAAGATCAATCTATCAAAAGCAAGAAACAACTCATTTAATCAAAATGTCAAAATCAATTCTAGTGCACTTGTAATATCAAGTTTTTCAAGGTTGAGTTTCAATTAGTCTAGCATGCATCCTATTCACAATTCATAAATCAACACCAAATTTCAAATTAAATCATCATTATCTGCTAGACTGTTTACCCACACAAGCACACGGCTGAATAAAGAGATTTTTTTTTTTTGAAATTCTTTAAATTTTTCAATTTTTTTTTACTTAAACAAACACACAAAAATATACAAAAAACAAAAACTAAAAGTTATTTTACCCCAAATTTCAAACTGACATTGTCCTTAATGTCATATAGCATAAATAAGCACAGAAAGGGGTAGGGAAGAAAAGGAAGAATGTATTTTCCAAATTTTTCTGTTGAATGTATGAGGCACTATTGTGACGGCATGATAATCTTCTTCAGTATGCTTTCCTTTGGGTCTATTTTGGTTTGAGTGTTACACGACGTCTTGTTCCTAAAAAATTAAATTTCACAAGTCAAACAACCTAGAACATGTGTTACTTGGTCTAAACAATCAAAATAACCAACAATAAATTCAAGGGCCTACAGGCAGAGGGGATATGGGTGATGACTCCTAAATAAACTAAATTATCCTATAACTTGAAAATAAAATAAATAAAGGAAAAAGATTGTGTTGCCTCTCAAAAAGTGCTTCTTTTAAGTCATTAGCTTGACTTATGCCGCTAGTTTATCATGGTGGCTCGAATCAAGTTATTTCATCATTGCACTTTGTCCAATTTTCATTTATGCAGCTCTTTCTTGCTCTCCAGATTTTGATTTTTTCATTCTTATCTCTATCAAGAAGTTTCCCGAAATTTGGTTTTCAGTTCTGACAACTTCGTTGATCAGATGGCTCTTCTTCATCAATTCTTCAACAATCATTTTTATTGGGAGATTTCTCATATTGAGTGTAAATATTGAATATCTCCTGCTTATTTTCCACCATCAAGGTTAGTTCTTCTTTCTCCATGTCAATAAGGGTTAGTCTCGCCGCTAAGAATGGTCGACTCAATATAACTGGACTGTCTCGATCTTTTGGTATGTCCAATACAATGAAATCCAAAGGAAATATGAGATTTTCTGCTTTTACAAGTACATCCTCAACTTTGCCTCGTGGCCTTGCGATTGTTCTATCAAATGGTTGTAGCGTTATTGATGTTGAGTTGACTTCACCTAGTCCTAATTTCCTATAAAAAGAATACGACATTAGATTGATATTAGCACCAGTGTCACACAATGCATTAATTGAACATAAATTTTCAATTGACATTGGTAAAGTGAAACTCTTAGGATCCTTCAATTAAGGAGGCAATTTGCTCTGGATTCTTGCACTACTTTCCTCAGTTAATGCCACCGTTTCACACTCCAAAAGCTTTTTTTTTTTGTCAGCATCTCTTTCAAAAATTTCATGTAGCTTGGAATTTGTAATATCGCATCAATGAATGGAACATTGATCTGAAGCTTCTTGAGAACATCGATCAATTTTTCATAATTTGTGTCTTATTTGTTCTTCTTAAGCCCTTAAGGAAAGGGAATGGGAGGCATGTAAGCTTTGTCTGGACTTGGTGCTTTGGTAGCTGATGTTTCTGTGCTTTCTCCATCTTCAGTTGCATTTGGTGCAGATTTTTCTACTCTTGTAGATTAATCAATCACTTCCTGATCATCTTTTCTTTTGTGTCTCTCTGTAGTGGTCTTTGGCGATTATACCTCGCTCTTTGTATTTATGACATGAATATTTTGCTCCATCAACTTCTTTCGAAGTTTTTGGAAAAATGGAAGTGGGGGTACATAGGCTTTAACATTCACAGGGTCCTGGGTGGATCATTCTCCACTACTTCTATAGTCATCACCTATTCCTTAGAATTTATCATTGTATTGTCTGGCAATGTCCCTAGTGGGCGTTCTACAAGTTGTTGTGCTATCTAACCAATTTGCGTCTCCAATTTCTTGATGGATGCCTGTTGATTTTGAAAGCTCCTGTCAAGTTGCTGGAACATCTTGTCCATCTTCTGCACATATTGTTGAAATATCTCTCCTAAACTTAGTCTTCTTTCTTGCTGGAAATTGTTTCCACATGAGTTGAAATTACGAGAGTCATTTTGAATAAAGTTTACTTGTTCCTCTTCTTACATAGGCATCATGCAGCTCTCTGTAGTGTGATTTCTTCCACAATTCTCACACGCTGAACTGGCCATCGTTACATTTGCTCCATATGTTTGCAATTTTACAAGTAACTCTACCTGTTTTGTTAAAGCTGCTATCTGGGCGTTGATAGATGATGTGCTGTCTAATTCATATATTTTTGCTGCTTTTGGAGTCACCTCTCTTTCTGATGAAAACATAGAATGAGCAGTAGCAATCAACTCAAATAGATCCATACATTGTTACATTAATTTTCCTACGATCGATCCGCCTGCAGAGAAATCCACTTGAGATTCGAACAGTGGTGAAAGTTCAGTGTAGAAATACTGCACTTGATTTTCAATAGTGATCACATGATTTGGACACTTCCTCATCTGCTCCTTAAATCTGTTCCATGCCTCGTGATAGCTCTCCAGTCTTTCTGTTGAAAGGTTCGAATTTTCAATTTGATTTTTACTACTTTAGCTTGTGGGAAGAATTTGCTGCAAACTTTCTTGGTCAATTCCTCTCATGTGGTAATACTTCCATTAGGTTCGGTATCCAATCATTCCAATGTTGCATTTCTTAGTGTATATGGGAATAATCGTAATTTAATAGCATCTTCAAAACCCTCGGAGCATAAAAGTTCTGACAGTTTCTGAGAAACCTAGAGATATGTATGTTTGGATTCTCATGAGGTAGCCGTAGAATTGCAGAGTGTTGCTCATCAAGTTAATCCAATCTGACATGATCTGAAAGTTATTTACCCCAAAGTCTGGATACAAGATACTGGAGCGCGTGGGGCTCTGCTATTGGTGTCAAGAACATTAAGATTGACAAATCTCTTTCATTTATTTCCCTTTGCTCTTGTTGTTGATCTCTCCCAGCCATTTGTCCAATTTGCTGTATAGGATAGGGTTGTTTAGATTGTAGCCATTTCATGTTGCTGTTTTTGTTTGTGTTCCCTGCATTTTCATCTGAAGGAATGTTCTATTTCTGAATCAAACGGTTCAAGATCCTCACCTTGAGCACGGAACATACAACGAACGCCTTTTTTTTGTAAATAAAAGAAAATAAACAAATCAAATAACAGTTAAAAATAAAAATAAATTAAGACTAAAAGCAATAGTTTCCGACAATAGCGTCAAAAATTTGTTGTCGATTTTATCCCGCAAGTGGACGGATCGTAACAAGTAGTAAAGTCGACCTTTTGAGTCCGGATTATCGTTCTCACGAGAACTATACTTTAATACTCAATTTATTATTTCTAATTTTTATTTGACGAAAATAAACGAGAACAATGATTAGATGTGATTTTTATTCTAATTATTTAAAAGTTCGTGAGTGTGATGGAATATGAGTGAGAATTCAAATAATAAATGGGTATTAGGGCGGAACAAATTCACTTATTGGTCACCTTTACTTCTAACATCGAGATTCATAAAACTAAAGTAGCGTTTGATGGATTTCTTCTATGGTATTCAATTTACCCATCTTGAGTTCTCATTAAACTTATTTAAATAATTCAATTTCATATCTCTATGCGAATCAACATTATTTAAACTAAATAATAGTTCTAAGAATTCCTTTAGAACAGTAACAATTAATATAGGTATCTCTACACATTATATTAATTTACCGAATTTCAATATGTGATCTAAACAATAATTAGCATCTCTGCATAATTATTGTTCACGAAATCATTGAATAATTTGTCAGAAAATTCAAAGCATAGAAAACATAATTAAAATCCACACATAAAATATAAAAAAACAAGAATTTCAAATAAAAGAAATAAAACATCC
The DNA here is from genome assembly GCF_002742605.1 of Olea europaea var. sylvestris. Lineage (NCBI taxonomy): Eukaryota > Viridiplantae > Streptophyta > Magnoliopsida > Lamiales > Oleaceae > Olea > Olea europaea. The sequence goes on from NW_019239468.1 coordinate 18,021, forward strand.
GAAATCAGTTACATTATTCATCCTAAAATTAAATTTAGCTACATATATGAATGGGAGAAAAATAAGAAATTATCATGAAATTCACTGAGAATTGACAGAAGTAATCTCCAATTTTGCTCCAGCCTTTTTTCAATTTTTTTGCTTTTCCCTCGTTAGCTGCACCTGTTCTGTCTCTCCCTGTCTCTCTCTTTCTCCTTCGGTTTCTTGTGCGTGTAAAATCTAATATGGCAGCCTCAAGTGTGTGGAAAATATATAAAATTGGCTGCCTTAATTTCCATGCGTCTCTATATGATATGTTTCAGCAACCTGGTTCCCAATTTTTTCCCAAAAGCTGCTCTGATTTTCGTGAGTATATTATATAATATTGGCTGCCCTCAATTTACCTTCTCTGCCTGCGCATATATAAATCACCCAGCCACAATAGCAGACTAAAAAAAGGACTCCAATTCAAGCCATTAATAATATATTACACTTCAAGTCTTTGTTATTCTTGCAACTTATGTATTCCTTGATTCAATTCAAGTCTTTCACTTTTCAAAATATGAAATTTGATCTCCAAATTCTTCAATCTTCGATTCATGGTCCGGATAAACTATTGAATTGTTACAACTCGGTCCCAAACTTTTGCATTTCGCTCTTTTTTTCAGGTTTTCATCTCGTTTCTTCTACTTTCTTATACCAATATTGACTTCTACCTATTCAACACCAATTGCAATAATTTAGACCATAATTTATCAAAGAAACACTAAATATTATGGTTTTAAGACTTCGAATTAGTGTATAAAATACACATATCATTGCTCATACAGTTTCTTAACATGATCAATAGAAGATTCTCAGTTTTCAATTTGTGGAGAGCTTCTTGAGGTGACAGGAACAAGATATAGCCCATGTTTTGGTTTATAAACATAGGTATCTTCAAAAGGAGTGTTTTGGATGGTATAGCCAAAAGAATTGTTAAGCATCACATGATTGAAAAATAAATTTGAGGATCCTTTTTGAAACTTCAGTTCGTCCATCCTTTGTTTATAGGTGACAGGTGCTAGAAATATTTGAGTTGTCTATTAAGCCTTCCAAGTTACTGCCAGAGTATTCCATGAACTTTGCATCTCGAACTAAGTCCACATGGACAAATTGTTTCCTAAAAAGCCTTGTGATGGAGATTATATTCCTAAGAATGCTTTGAAGTAATTCCCAGCAGTTATTTTGACCATCCTATTCGCTAAGAATGCTTCGAACTGCACTGTACCTTTAGATTTGCTGCTTGGTTGTGGTGATAATCTTGCGCCATACCACATACAATGATCCTGCCATCCATGCACATGTCAAGCATATTCTAGATTGAAAAATCGAACTCCAATCTCGTGTCTAATTAAATGGTCAAGACTGATAAAGTTAAGAGATGTCATCTGCTCATTACTCTCATTTGAACCAATTTAATTTAGTGTATCTCTTACGTGGACATGTTCACCTGCCTCTTTGTATGACATCTGTATAATCTGTACTCTAATTCGTTTTGAATGTTTTACTTCCTGCGCTCTTGGGTCCAAGTTTTGTTTACCTTGTTGAGTCCACTGCTCTTCAAATTCCTTCCACCATTGAAGTGCAGGTCCTTAACTTTACCTTCATGATTTGCTTTCCATTGGAAATAGCTCTTTAAATTGCCTCATATCAAGAAGAATTGTACTATTTTGGTTCCTCCACTTAAATCAGTGGCCAAAATCACTCTCTTCCAACCCACAATGAGGTTCCGTTTCTTAAGGTTTCTCTGCACGGAAAGGACTTGACTCCTCTTCAAAATCAGTCTCCTCATTTCTTGCCATCTTCTCTATTCCATGCCTACCATGACCACAAGTTGCTATCTTCTAGGATCAAGCATTCTCTGATGCTAAGTTTGATGAAGGAAACTCTCAGAACGAAGTTAAACAGAAAAATTTATGGAAGCAAAATTAGAGAAACGTGTATATAATTGTTGAGTGAGGACATAAAGAATTCTTGGGTTTTGTCACCTCTCTCTGTATTCAGATAATAAATCTAAAACACTGCCTTTGAATTGATAAATGTGTTTTTCAAATTCATCAGATAGACAATAGGAGATGACGCCATCCTAGCATTCCAAGATTTTGGCCCTGTTTGAGCCCCATTATTTCTTTATTAAAATGAAAAATATGACCGTTATCCATCACATCAGACTATCATATTTGACTTTTTATCTCTTATGTGGGGTCCATAACGACTATATTTTTCATTCTCATTTTTATAATAATGTGGCTCGGGCTTATTGAAGTAAAGCCATCTTACACACTGTCTTACCTAAGAGTTCCATCAAATGATACGCGTCATCATCCTGTTTCTGTCAGATCAAAGGGGTCAACTACCTTGCAGAAGATAATTGATGTGCAAGAGAGCAAACAAGAAAACACCGTTGAAGATTTGCACCTAAAAGAGTCATGCAAGAGATGACTCGAGTGATGATGAGTCTGTTATCGAGGAGGAACACATCATAAGAATTGATTCACCTAGTACGCTCTCTTTTCGTTATCCTTCTTGAAGCCTTTCCGTTGTATTATTCCATTTCCTTTCGCGGTATTTTTTCAATTTGCCTGTATATATATAACTGTATACTTGGTGTCTTGCCCACTTAGTGGGAAACTGTGCTTGCGGGCTACTAAGATTTCGTTGAATGTTGGACCAAAAGTAAAGTTAAAGCAGTCAATGCAGTATTGCGACTTCATTATTTATAATGTTTTTTGTACAATTTATTTGTATAAGGAGCTTAATTCTTTTTTTTTTTTTTTTTTATCAAGGTGTCCGCCTTCAACGACTATTCCTTGGGTCTGTGATATGGCCCCTCTTCACACAGACTAGTTAAACCGCGGGATGTGCCTCCAACTGACTAGGGTTCGAGCACCTTTTCAACTGGACTGCCAAAGTGCCTAGTGAGCCAATCCATGTTGCACCTTGCCTTCCAAGACACTCCTACCTTCCAGGATAAATTCTGCCTTCCAGTATGTGCCTTGCCTTCCAAGAGTCCCAAGAATCGAACCCACAACCTATGATCTGTCAGCTTTGAGAGAACCCGTCCTTTACCAGTGGAGAAGTGCCATGGGGGGCTAAGGAGCTTAATTCTTTATTCAGTTTAGGAGTGTCAATGAAACGAGCTGAAACTCCCAACTCGAACTTTTTTTTTGAGTTCGGCCAAAAAATCAAGGCTCAACTCGAGCTTTTAGCTCGAGCCTTACCGAGCCAAGCTGCCTCAATTTTTCTGGAATTTTTTTCCCTTCTCTTAGCTGCCGTTTAAGACAACTATTTAGCTGCCTGTTGAGGCAGCTTTATAACTGCCAACAGGCAAATCGGATGTTGCATAGCTGCCGATTAAGGAAGTTTAGCTGCCTGTTTGGCGACTAAAATAGTTGCTAGACAAGCAACAGATTGATATCCTTTTTTTTTTTTTTTGTAATG
>NW_019239468.1:21597-23160 GCF_002742605.1 Olea europaea var. sylvestris
TGGGCCAGTCCAGTCACACGGGTCGGCCCGGCTCGAGCGGACTTCCAGAAATGAGACTTGGCCAGAGCTTTGGCTCGGTGCTTCCGAGTCTCGAGTCAAGTCGACTTGAGCTTTTTTATGGATCGAGCCATGGGACCCGAGCCAGCGAGCCCGATTGTCATCCCTACTTCAGTTGCCCCTTAAATTATACAATGGTATGTTTGAATAAAATCAGTACAGGAACAATTATATATGTGATTGCGAGAATAATTATTGTCTAATTACTGTCGCTCGTTACAATAAAGAAGGGTTGTAGGGATTTTGTTGCATTATTGAATTGTATGTAAGCTACATTAATTGGTTGGCTCCTAATGTTGATTTGCAAAGTAAATTGCTCACAAATGCAGAGCATGTAAATATTTTCTTACACGATAACTTCTCTTACGTAGCTTCGTTGGACATGTAAATACATTCTCCAATATACTCCATTTGACTAATTCTATAATCTATTTGGTAGCATCAAATATAACTCTATTTTGGAAAAAGGAAAATATTGGCGAAGAAGTAACAAGTTTGATTAGGTTCTTATGTTTCTGGAGATAGGAATAAAGTAAGAAACAAATTCGAGTATTTTATCTTCACATTTAGCTTTGACGGGAAAGAAAATCAAAATTTTAGTGAATTTTGAGTAGTTATGAAATTCATAAAATATGTAATTAAAATTAATTGTTGGATATGATTTAAATTTAAATTTAGATTTTAATCCTTATTAAAGAGGGATTTAATGTTATTAGTTGGGCTCCTTGTATATCGAGATTTTTATTTAATCCCTGTTTGAGTTTACATTTTATAAAAAATAAATTTCTTGGAGTACATATAGGTAAAAGTAAAGGAAATTTTTGAATGTATAAAATTGTTTTATTAAGAAACTATGTACTTAAAAATGAATTTTGATTTTTTTTTAAAAGAATGTGACTCTGCCTAATGAAATTTACCCCTCGGATTTAAAAGAAAACACGAATAATGATGAGGAAATCGTGGGAAATGGTCGGTTGACCCATGTCTATTTTCAAAGTGGCATTTAGGGATGACAATCGGGCTCGCCGGCTCTGGCCGCCCGTGGCTCGGCTCGGGGCTCGGTAGACTCGAGCCTAAGCTCGGGCCGAGCCCCATTTTGGGGACACGGGTTTTGCCCGAGCCGGCCCGTGAGCTCGCGAGCTTTTTAATTAAAAAAAAAAAATAAAAATTTAAGGCAAAACAGGTAGCAGTTCGCTGCCTTAAAAGGCAGCCAGCTGCTGCCTTATATTAAGGCAGCAAATCGCTGCCTTTTAAGGCAGCCAGCTGCTGCCTTATATTAAGGCAGCAGCTTGCTGCCTTTTAAGGCGTCGCTGCCTTCAAGGCAGCAGGAGGGAAGAACCATTTAAAAAAAAAAAAAAAAAAAAAAAAATGGGGGAAAAAAAAGGCCCCCTCGGCTCGGCCCGAGTTTTTTTTTGCCGAGCTTTTGCTCGGCCCGGCTCGAGCCCGCAAAAAAGCTCGGTCATTTTAACCGGGCCGAGCCCGAGCCGAAATTTTAGGCTCGCCGGG
>NW_019239468.1:23173-42095 GCF_002742605.1 Olea europaea var. sylvestris
CCCGGAGCCGAAATTTTAGGCTCGCGAGCCGGCTCGGCCCGGCTCGTTTACATCCCTAGTGGCATTTGACTGCTTTTATTAAAAAAATAATAATAAATAATTGAATTTAAAGATCAAAACCCAAAAATATCCCTTATTTTCCTTCATTTTCAATTGTCTTCTTTTGCTTTGAGTGACGTGAACCAAGAAAACTCACTACAGTTGGGATCCAGTCAGTCAGCAATCAATCAAAAGTCAGGAACGTCACCCACAACCCAATTGGCCGACTAACTTATTCTTCTACAAGGTTAGAGTTCAATTGTTAATTTAGATTATGATTAGTTTTTGGGGTGGAGGGGAGCTTTTTCTCGTCGAATATTGCGATTTTCGACGAGAAAAGGACTATTTTCGACCAGAAAAAGATAGGTTGTTATCAACCGGCAAAGCTGACTGTTAATAATCGAGTTTAACAGTCTTTGGTTTGACTGTTAGTGGGTCAACTTTATCAGGCACACTTTTTTCCCCTTTTTTTATTTGACTTATAATTTAATATTTTCAATTTTAAATAATATTTTTATTCTTTATTAAATTTTTCAATTTCGTTTTATTTAATTTATTTTATGTTTTTCTAATTATTTTGTTTGTTGTTATTCTTTATATATACATTATATTTTTTGGTTAAAATTTTTAAATTAAGAAATATCGATTCAATTTTTAAAACTAAAAGAATATTTTTAAATTAAAAATTAACATATTAAATAGTCCTTTAACCTAATTTTTTTTAATATGTAATTTCAATTTTAATTCCTTAATAATATTTCTATTCTTTATTTTATTTAAATTTAAATTTAAATATTTTTATTTTTATTATTATTTTTTTATAATAGGGAAAACATTTCTTTTTTATTAATTTTTTAACCTAATTTTTTTTCCTTTTATTTTTGTACGATGTTTCAAAGTTAATTAAATAATATTTACATTCTTTATTTAATTTTTATAATTTTATAATTATAATTTTAATTATTATTATTATTAATTTTTGGTAATAGGGTAAAAAAATTATTTTTTATTAATTTCAATTTTAATAATTTTTAATTTTAACGATTGTTAGTGGGCCGACTGTTAATTTTTTTAATTAATTTTTTAACCTAAATAATATTTATATTCTTTATTTAATTTAAATAATTTTTTAATTTTAATTTTAATTTTTATGTTCATGATTAGTTTTTCATTTTTTAATTGTTTTCTTAATTTCCTTTTTTCCTTTTTGTCATTTTAGTAAATCATTTATTTTTTATTAGTGTTGATACAAAATAAATCTGCGTCTTGCATATATTACTTACAATTCCGTTCGTTTAATTTCCTGTTATTATGCTTTATTCCATAATTTATTATACAATATTTTAACATTTAAATTTTTGCAAGATAAATTACCATCTGGACGCAGCGTTGAGACAGAAGCCAAAGAAAGCTACTTGAAACAGTTGCTACTTGGTAAGTATTTGTAAATTAATTTTTATCTACACAAAATCAAACTAACACATTATTGTTCATTTGTAGGGACGATTGTGACATGTTTACAATTAAGTATAATGAGTTTTTGAGTATAGCACATAAAATTGATGGAATCAGCCAATCATGCATACATGTTTAGTAGAATAAGTTAGCGTGCGATTTGTACGAATTTAATTGTGACTCATAAATTTATTCTTTGTAATTATGAAAGAAATAATGTAAAATTTTTGTGGACACTAAATTTTTTGTAATTATTCTTTGTAATGTATGTACAATTCTTTATAATTATTCTTTTTTGTACATTGAATTTTCTTTTTTGTAATATAAAACAATTGTTTATTTGATTACAAAGTATTTTTGAATATTGTAAAATAAAATGTAAATACTATTCATTTAGGTAGACATCATTACACATTGGTTTAACTCTCATTTAGGAAAATCTGACTTGTACAAAATTGGTAAATATGCCCTACTACTTTGTATCTGCTGCACTTATGCGGTTAAGAAAATTTTTCAATAGATGGTATTCTAGATGTAGTTGGACGTCCTAGATCACGCGGTTCAATGAAAGGTGGTAACAATGTATTGAGTGGACGAATATGATCGAGAACACTCGGCTTCGTTTGGTAGATGAAATATAGTCTACGCTGCTCTCCAAAATTCAGCCGTGTATTAATGAGAACACAATGTTCTCGTTGCAAATTCTCAATACACAGCCAACGCGACTGCATGCTCAAAGGGAAAATTCTCTAACTGAAATTTTTTACAATTGCGTGTATCATCAGTCAAGTCTACCATGTATACCTATTACGTGCACATTCCACAGAGAAGCGCAACTCATTCAGTGGTTTCACATTCGACTTTCTCGCAATCTCTGCAGGCTTTGAAAGCTTTTTCTCTTGCATCGAGACTAGCACACTCGTGTAATTCTGTGATTCCGCACGTCGATCGTGAAATCACTGTTGCAACTTATTACGAATGTTCTCAATCAGTTCGATGATAGGTAATTCTCGATCCCTCTTGAATAATGAATTGAGAGACTTCGCATTGTTTAACGTCATCATGTTGTATCGACTTCCTGAAAAATATGAGCGCTCCCAATGTTCAATCTCCATTTTTGTTAGATACTCTCACGCTTGGAACGATTTACTTCGTATTTCAACCATGAACTTATTACACTCTTCAACATTGTAAGCTTTGACTGCTTTCTTGAACAATGAAATGATATCTTTGCCTCGATACCTGGTCTTTAAGTTGCCTTGTACATGGTACATGCAATACCCATGATGTACATCAGGAAAAATTTCAGCGATACCATTTATTATAGTCGATCCCAAATCGGTTACAAATGTAAGGTCCTCGACTTTCCCAATTACTTTCCTCAACTTAGTGAATCAACACATCAACAGATCATTCCCCATATTGACTATGTCGAATGCAAGAGGGTAAATTTGGATGTTGACATCTTGATATGTAACAATAATCAACTTACCTTGATATCTAGATTTCAGAGTTGTACCATCGACTAGATTAGGGGTCGCATAGTATTTCGAAATCTTCAAATGTATTGTTCAAGAGCCATAAAGAAGAATTTGAAGCAATTCTTACCTTCCCTCTCAATAAAAATGCGAAGCCAGGAGTATTTTCTCTATGTTATGGCAATACCTGGCCAATTTAGCATAACTTTTCTCCGTCGAGCCCATTAAATCCTCCAATACGTATTAGTTTGCCTTCTAATAGCTTATGAACACTCCATAATCTTGACAGACGTCGTTAATAATGTTCGATAGTTTGTAAATCGTCTGTGGATCATAATACTTTTGCATTATCTATCGACCAATAAATCAAATTCGGGCTTGACTCTGATCATTTTGATGAATTCCAACTTCATAAGTATGTTCTCGTATATATTTGCGAACAACAAAGCACTCGTTCATGTTTATCTTCGTTGCTCGTATCGCCAACAGCAACTGTCGTCTAAGCAGATGATCGTCAACAACGACTTGTTCAATTTTTTCACTTTGAACTCAAAGTCGTATTTCTGTGCAATTAGGTGCACAACTTCTTGCAATTTTTTTTCGTTTCAAACAGTTGTTTGACATACAAATCATCACTATTCGGAATCACACGTGAGGAGTTAGAGGACGATCCACTCGATCCGACCTCCATGGTCCCACCCCAATCATGTCTTTGACGAGATAAAACAATCAAATCCTTATTTATAAAAGTATTTTCATTTTCATTATCGTTGTCGTGCACTACTAAGGGAATTGTGTGTGTAAATGTTTAGGGAATAACCACGTCATCTTCACAAGTTATCTTCACTGTATCCCAAAAATCATTAACATTATGATCCCCTCCATCCGAGTCACGTAAATAGGAGTCGTATACATTTTCTTCAGTTCAAGTAGATAATTCATTTCAGCATTAGAAGAAATCCTTATAGGTGGAATCGAAATGAATGTATGTTCGTTGAATTTAAATCTCAGTTCCATGTGGTACTGAGAGTGATCAACATTCAGTTTGTTTTACAAATCATTATAGAGTTCTGTATATGATGTACTTGATGTTATGAAAATCGTGAAACTACCACGTCCATCACTCTTCTGTTTCTATACCCATTGATTTTTTTTGTCTAATTTGAAATTACTAAAATAACAAATTGGGATTACGACCATATCTGCATGACGAAACAAAACTTTTAATTATAAGAAAAATATTAGAGGTAATAAAAAATAATCGAAAAAATAGTTGACAAACAATCAGATGAAAGATGAAAGTGTTTTTATCTGAGTTGGAATAAGCACATAAGAAAAATTAACTGATTTTGAAATTTTAAGTAGGAAGTGTTTGATTTTTAATTATTAACTAAAAAGATAGTAATGTCTTTTAAACACAACTGTATTTTTTAATTGTATAATATATTTAAGGGCATTTTTGCTTTTATCATTTAATAGCGATAATATTCCTTGAATCATACTACATGTACAAACTTTTTTTACAAACTCTCGTACTTACTACTCATAACGGGGGTGAGGACAACAAGTCAACATTTTTTAAATTCATGTGAAATCTGCTAATTTTGTGAAAGTGAGTATGTGAACAAGATTTTGTACTTATATATCTTTATTCATATTCGTTTTTCACGAGTCTCAGTGGAATTTAGATTGAGCCATTTTAATTTTCCACGTCTTATAGAGCACTCGCATATAAACTATAAATTCACACGACCATCAATTATCGCTGTTTACTCTCTACTGACAATAAGAAATGGCAAGCAACGATTCGAAGCACAGAGAGGAGGAAGAGACAGCGGCAGGAGCGGAGGATGAGGACACAGGAGCACAAGTCGCCCCCATTGTCAAGCTCGAAGAGATTTACGTCACTACTGGCGAAGAAGAAGAACAGCCCATCCTCGATCTGTACCAACTTTCTCTCCATCTGTTTAGGGTTTTAAGCTTAAATTTCGTCACTTTTTCAAATTTTAATTAATTGATTATTATTATTATTATTATTATTATTTTTTTTTTAGAAAGGCGAAGCTCTATCGTTTTGACAAAGACGGAAACCAGTGGAAAGAGAGAGGCGCTGGTACTGTCAAGTTCCTCAAGCATAAGGAAACTGGGAAAGTTCGCCTTGTTATGCGCCAATCTAAAACCCTCAAGATCTGCGCAAATCATCTCGGTTTGTTTTTCATTCATTTCCTACATAAGTAATTAGTATTTTAATTGTTTGTTTCTCAAGATTTGTTGTAGGGTAATGCGATTTATATTTTTTTTCGGCAGTTCTGTCGACAATGACTGTCCAGGAGCATGCAGGGAATGACAAGTCCTGTGTGTGGCACGCATCGGATTTTGCAGATGGTGAACTCAAGGATGAAATGTTTTGTATTAGATTTCCATCTGTAGAGAGTAAGTACTATCTATTTGTACTTCGTTAATTTTTTCTTTCTTTGATCAGTATGTGCACGTGTCTTCCTGAATTATTTGCCTGATTTTTATTTTGATTTATCTACTTATCTCTTGCTGTAAACAGCTCTAACTTCACATATGCTTGAGTTAAATTTTGTGAGGTACACATTTTATTATAATTTGTCAGTATATGTATATGTGGCACTGTAATTGGCTCATGGTTAAACATGAATGCGACTAGCTGAATCTGGTTACTTCCTTTTCATTCAGTTACTAATATATTAACTGTTGTGTGATAATTGTCTCGTAACTTTAACCATAGTGAAAGAAAAATGTATCTGCATCTGTAGATTTGAGGAAACCAACTTGGTTTAGGGGAAAGATAATACCTACCGACAGGTACAACTAAATTTATAGGTTAGAAACTTATCTATATATATGAAGTTTGGTGACTTAAAAACGACCTGGGGACATCGCTGAAAACTCAAATGCTCAAGTCGGTGGAGGATCGGAAAGTCCTTCAGAGGTAATCTCAAAAGAATAAAGAGGGCTGGAAGAAGATCAGAGAGCTATACCTGTGGGTTGGAGCACACAGGGCTATAATGACATAATCTTACATTCTGTTACAAGAGAGGTGGACAAGTGGCCTTAGTCCGTACCTGATGTGGTGGAGAGATTACAGGAGACGCCTCTCTTTTATGTGCTAGTTATGTCAGTATGCGTGTGAGGGAGTGTAGGTGGCACATTCTTCTTTTTTTGTGCCGAAGCTGTGCGGGAAGTAGTCACATGACCATGGTGAAAATCAATTTGCATAACTAGTTTTTTACTCACACTAGTCGTCTGTTAGATAATATGTTCACCCATTTCCTCCTTCCTTTTCTTTCAACTGGCTTCTCTCTCTATTACCTGTAATAATTCTTTTTATACTTTCTTATTATATTACCTTCTTGATTAGGGGTGCAAAAAAAATTTATCAATTGAAACAATCACACAACAATATCGTATCAGCATCTACACTGTGCACTTAAGACTCTAGAGGAGTTTCTTTATCGAGTTTACCAATTAAGGTGCTTAGCTTGATTGTATTTTGCCCCATTTTCCTTATAGATCATTTTAAACTCTTCCTTGTGATTCAATCATCTTTCACGGTATAGATAAAATCTAATGGCAGTTAGATGAGTGAGTGATCTACTATATATTTGAACTTTGTCTTGTTAAAAGAGCATCTTTAGACTAGGATTATCAGTATTAGTACGATATTAAGCTGGAATTGGAATGTAGTGTCTTTAGTTACTATAAGGATTTCTAACCAGCCAAGAAGCTCTTATTTCTGATACCATTCCAACATTATGATTCCAACTAATGATCTTGGTTGACACGAGGTTATTTTTTCTTCTTCAGTTGTGCTAACCAGCTACTAAAACCTTCTTTCTGATACCATGCTATTTTTTTCTGAATTGAAATATCAATCTTAAATTTTTACTTACCAGAATCCCAAATAAATATTGGTTGGATGATACTTATGTTCCTTGGGTCCCACCAAATAGTGAATTCATATAGAGCCAAAAAGTTCAATTTGGTTGACATGATCTACGTAATTGACATGATATAAATGTTGCGTAGAATGTATCTGTTAACCAGGAATAGTAAGTGGAAAGAAATTCTTGACTTGGAGTTATTGGGTGTGTGTTCATGTGCAATAAAACTACAGGTAATGAGACCATGCCTTTTATGTTATGCATTTCTATTTGTCATGCTGCATCTGCCATTATTAAGAGTCTCTCTCTCTCTCTCTCATTTATGTCCGTGTTTTAATATATGTATAAACTCTTATACCTTCCAATTCTTTTTTTAATTGGGTAAATATGTACAATAGTTAAGAATTTGAAACCATATTTCTATTCCATAAGGAGATGATTGATGTCAAACTGTAAAAAAGAAAATGTGCTCCATATGCTAAAAGCGTTCACCAAAAGTTCACCAGTTAACCTGATAATGGTTAAAAGTTCTCGTACAAACATTTGATATGCAGAGTCAGTATTCATGTGAAAAACTAATCTCTGCCTTTTACATTAGATAAGTTTTGTTTAGTGAATCATTAACGTGCTGGGTTGTTTTGAGTTTCTTATCTGTTGAAATTGTAGTAATTAGTAAAAAAAAATAAAAAATACATCAGATTCTAATGAGTTCTATATATTTTCGGCACCCTTTATTTAGATAGACTGATGACTTCTTTTTGTTTGTTCTTTTAAAATGCCTTTCTTTTATAATCCAGCTCTACAATGATATTATATGATTCCTCTTTTCACTATTTTCTATTAACTCCTGGTCCTGGATCCTGAGTGTCAGAGAATAACTTATGTGGTTAGAAAGCTATTTATCCTCGTGCAATGTGACTCATGTTATCTGAAAAAGAAAGTGACGTAGAAAAGCTGACTTCTCCAATTGCACAAGGATAATTAAGCTTGTTGCTGATTTCAACTTGTCAAAAGTACCTCCAAGCTATATGGTTTTGTGGATATTCCGTTAAGAACATTGAAGTAATGTAATGTTTATAAGTTACAATACCCACCACGACAAGTTTAGAATTGGTGGTGATTATGTTTGCTTTAATAGTTCTTCCAGCACCTAGCACGCAAAAGCTCTGTACCCACTATGTGCGCATCAATTGTTATTGTTGCCGATGGATTTCATCTCATCTCTTTATACTCTCGTTAGTGGCTGATTTCTGTTTCTTATACACTTCACCTCATAACCATTTTTTTAATGATTGTTTTGGAGATGCTCAGAAGAAGGCACTTCTACTGTAAAAACAGCAAAACTGTGTCTCATTGAATTGAATTCATTTAGAATACATGGAAGAGGAACAAGATACAGATGTATTTATCCAAACAAGTTTTGTAATATCTAAGAATTGACCTTGCTTGGGGATTACCAGCTTAGATACAATTTCTTGTAAAATAGTGATATCCTTTCTCCCTGAAGATGGGAGATTTGCTTCCTCCACGTATACATATTATTTCAACATTACTTCCTTTTTTGTGTTCTTGAATGTCAAAATTTTAAATTTCTTATCATATTTGTTAATTTTGTATTATAACGTTTCTGATTTCTTTTAGACTGCAAAACCTTCATGGAAATGTTTCAAGAGGTTGCTGAATCCCAAAAGAAAGAGGAAAATAAAGATGCTTCTGCAACGGCTGGGCTGCTAGAGAAGTTAAGCGTTGAAGATAATAAAACCGAAGTGGAAGATAAAGAAAAAGCCAAAGCGAAAACCGAGGAGGCCCCCGCGGCTGGCAAGGAGAAGGTATCTGAAAGTGCCGAGAAGGATGAAGGGCCTCTTCCATCTACATGAAGAATGAGCCTGTACAGTTTGACGAATAGAAGTGTCGCAGCAACTTGGTTGCCACCCACTTCTTGCTATTCTGATTTTGGGGTGGTAAATGGTAATGCCTCGTATATGTGTATGCTTGGTCAAACTTCAAGTCCAATTTCCGGTCACAAGTTTAATTTTTGGTTGAAAACAGTATTATGGGTTGATATAACAAGTTGCTTGTGGAGTTATGCTTATGGTAGCATCTTGGACCAAGATATTTTGGAGGGCTTGTTGGAATGTTATTATGTGTTTTTTCCATCTGGTGTAACTGAAGAAGTGAATCTGATGCTATTTCATGTATTCAACTGCGTTTGGGATGGGTGTGATTTGGAAATAAGCCTCATATTTCTCCTTAAATACAGCCAATTAGAATCTTGCTCATGCCCTCCCCAACTTTCTTAAGATGCAAAAATTAAACTTCAGACCTTACCCGAGCAGACAGTAGAAATTAAGTGAGAAGCAGAACTGCAAGAATTGGAGAAGATTCAGATAAAGTTGTTAAGATTCAATGAGGAGAATGATTTTCAGAAAATTCTGCCAACTCTTAGTGTTCGTTTGACATGACTTTTGAAAAGTCAAAAGATTCGAATAACTTTTAAAAGAAGTTGATCTAATGAGACTTTTTTTAAAATCACTTTTAAAATAGCAAGAAAGCAAAAGTTATGTAGAACGGATTTTTATTCCAAATACAATTAGAGCCTACTGCATTATAATAGTTCCTTTCTTGGGCTTCACTGAATATTTTCCAGCTCCAATAAATCGAGGGATCTTCAATCAATTTCTAGTGCGAGTGCTACTTAAAAAAATGCATTATAAAGTGCTTTTAAGCACTCCTAAACATGTTCCTAGCCTACTAGCTTTTGTTTTCATTTTGATTCTAGAGTTCAAATTCACAACTAAAATTCTTACACCTCAAATGAAAATATTTTTTGTCAAATGAGAACGACAATTCTCGAACTCTTTTTCCGAAGTTTACTTCCTTGTATGTCAGTCTTGATCATGTATAAAATGTATTTATAAAACATGTCTTGAAATAGATTTTTTTTTCCCCTAAGTTATTGTTTTCTTTTAGTTAAATTTTATTTATTGCATTAGGATGCTTAAATTTAAAAATCGAACATGTTATGGTTCAATTGTCTATCTCAAGGTCCAAAGCAGAAGGGTAGTTTAGTCCAAAACGAATAAAAAGCAACTCTTGTTGAAGAGAAAGAAAGAGATAAAGATGCCAAATACGTGGTTAGAAGTGAAACACTTACATCCTCTTTCCAAGAACTCGAAACAAAAAGCTTTACGTAATTCTTTCATTTGTAAACAAAAATAAGATTTATAGTAAAGAAAAAGCAGAAAGAGAATGAAGGATTGAATGATGATGAGTGGTTGTTTCATGGCTGCTGCTGCAGCATCAGTCTCTCTAAGGCTAAGCTGTTCTTTACCTGTTCATCATCAAACTCAACCTCCTTGTTCAAATTTACATTGCACTTCAACAACCATCACTACTCCTGCATCATCATCCACTCGATCGCCCGTTGTTGTGAATGGCCATCCACCCACTTTCGTTTCTGCTCCAGGTCGTCGAATTGTGGCCGGTACAATCTATGAACTCTGTTTTTTATAGGCAGTACATGCATTACCAAAGGATACTACTAGCTATACTGTTAGAGTACGTGACCCAAATTCTGTTTGGCCGGGTCGAAAAGTTTGTGGTACGTGTGTGGTGAAACTAAAATCATGGAAAAAATGAGGGTCTGTGCTGGTAGTAGAAAGAAGGGCCTATTTGATTAGGACTCCATTGTATGTTAGGCATGTTTTATTAGGACTCCAATATGTGTTAGTATTCCATTGTATTATATATATTCGGAGTAGCCGCACCTCCTGCACTCATCTTTGATATAGTGAATTTTCTCCTCCACCATCTGCCTGTGGTTTTTATTCCCGTCTTGGGTTTCAAGTAAATCTTGTGTTCTTGTTCTTATTTTATATATTTCCAATTCTTGTTTTATATATCTGTTTGAGTTGATGTTTAGTCATTTCAGTTATATAATCCAACTTGTAAAGTTTATTGACGAGGTATTGGATTAAAGAAGTTAATTAGTGAGTGTCCAGAAAATTATAATAAATATGTGATGTAACCAAAACACAATCATGTCTTGCAGTGCATTTTCCAATACCAAATTTAGTAGTTGATTTTTGAATTTCAGTTTTATTATGTATTTTGCAACACTACATTTTTCATTCTCCGTGTAACTTAATTGTTAACTGAATCTTAGTTGGGGATTTGCATGGAGATCTGGATAAAGCTAGATATGCTCTTGAGATGGCTGGTGTCTTAAGTCGTGATGGAAGTAACTTATGGGTTGGTGGAGAAACGGTAGATCTTTCACTTATTCCTTTGGATGCTTATACAAACAGTTGGAGAAGAACTGTATAAACTAAGTTTTACATTTTGGTCAAGTGAAGAATTTTATCATCAAATCGCAAGAGATTTTACCATTGCATCTCTACATTTGCCACCAGGTGTTGATTCAGCTTGGAGATATACTTGATAGGGGTGATGATGAAATTGCAATTCTATCCTTGTTGAAGTCATTAGATATCCAAGCAAAAGCTAATGGTGGCGCAGTTTTCCAGGTTTTTGTTCTTATTTTCTTTGTCTGTTCTTGTCCCCTTGTTCTTGGCTAGTACTCTCCAGTCTTTAATATTCTTGTCTGCATAAAGAAAACATTTTGCGAATGTCTTGTTATACTAGCATAATGTGGTTAAATGGTTTTAGCATCTTCATCTAATGTTACTAATATACAATGTGAGAAATACTCGAGCCTGATTAGAAACTACTAATTCATTGAAGTTCTATGGATATAGCTGATAAAATGGTATTTTCCTGTTGATAATTGTAGGTCAATGGAAATCATGAAACCATCAATGTAGAAGGTGATTTTAGATATGTTGATTCAGGTGCCTTCGATGAGTGTGTGGACTTCCTTGAATATTTGGAATACTGTGACCATAATTGGGAAGAAGCATTTGGTGGTTGGTTTGGTGTATCTAATAGGTGGAGAGAACATCGTCAGGCTTCACAAAATAATTGGGGTCCATGGAATTTAGTAAAGGTATGTTGTTTACAGAGATTAAATCTTCAGTTATTTCAATTTATAGGAACTTTGAGATGCTGTGTACCAAAAGGGGTTGCAAAATATGGTAAGAGTAATTTTGAACTACGGATTTCAAATCACATTAAGGAATCATCGTACTTCTTTTAGATAGTTTCTGGGTATCAAGCATTTTACAATTGTTTATGCTGGCCCTGAAATCCTCTCAATACTTCACTTGTTTTTGTATTGTTTCAAAACTATGGATTCAAAAGCTCATCCAAAACCTTTTGTGATCCCATCAACGGATGTTAAAACCAATAGAATGTGAAATACTTCGAAGCCGAAGTGCATACTCAAATCCAATTTCCATGACTCACTTTCTGTTTTGTAGGCATGACCATGGTGTGTTTGCATTCTATTTAAATCCTTTGTTCTTCTATTCTTTAAAAGAAACATTCGGGACAAGTTTCAGTACTAGAAAGATTCACTAGGGCCTGATATTGATTGGCCCTTATTCAGTAACAAAGACAGTTTCATTCAGAATCTCGCTGTCCTCAACTTTGAGCTGCCAGAAGAGTAGATTGGAGATCTTTCTCACTATCAACATACTTATACTTTGATTTTACTATCCTCAAGATAAATTCTCTCTTTTGGAATTAGCTTTGCCAGATGCTTTGCATTGGACTTTGACAAAATTTTCTCCTGTGAATAAGCTTTGACAAAACGCCATTGAAACATCAAAGTGAACATTGTCTGAAGCTTCCAGTAGATATTGAGATTTTAAATTGTAACATTATCTTATGCTCGTACAATATAGTTATTCTTATGAAAAGAAAAAGTAAGTAGTTTCTTTCAGTTTTCTGCACCTGTGCTGTTTCTGTCCTAATTCAGTCATCACCCATTAGGACAGCGACAGAAGGGGGTTATTGCAAGATCGGTTCTCCTAAGACCAGGTGGTCCATTGGCGTCCGAATTGGCACGACATCCAGTTGTTCTCAAGGTTGATGATTGGGTCTTCTGTCATGGTGGCCTTCTTCCTCATCACGGTAAATAGATCTATTTGTTCTATATATGTTGCTCATTACATCCCAATAGATTATAAAATTAACGACTTACATGGTCATTGTTCATGCTGCAGTTGCGTATGGCATAGAGAGAATGAACAGAGAAGTATCTCATTGGATGAGAGGCCTCAATGAGTGTGATGATTGTCCGCAATTCCCCTTCATAGCCACCAGAGGGTATGACAGTGTAGTGTGGAGTCGTCTATACTCCAGAGACATGTTGGATTTGGAAGATTATCAAATTGATCAGGTAGTCTGTATTATTGTTTCACACCCTTTTAATTATTCAATTTCATTTCATGGGATCCAAAGTAAAAGGAGTAAACAATCCATCTATAAGCTGCTTTTAGTCCCTTTTGTTGAGTTCATTTACACACTGGTTGAAGAGACTTTCTTTGTTGAACAATTGATTCCTTTAAAACTCGCCAAAGGTACAATCCAGATGGTGTAGTTCCTTTGGGTACTGGTATAAAATTGGAGTGCTGGCCACTTAATTTTTTTGTGTCAGTGTTTGTTTTCTTCCGAAAGAAAATGCTGATACAGATTAAACTTTGATTCTAATCAGATCCAATCCATTCTTGAAGAGACACTCCAAGCAGTAGGTGCCAAAGCAATGGTGGTAGGGCATACTCCACAAACTACAGGAGTGAATTGGTAATGAATCTTGATCATTTCTTGAACTCTTTATTCTTGTAAAAACCGATGACATCAACGTGATGTCACTTGATACAACCAAAGGTTGATTTTCCATCCTCGGTGTCCTTTCTTAGGGTTGTTGATTTGCATTGATCTTATGTAGATTGAATGACGGTTTGGTTGTTCTGCAGTGAATTTAACTGTACTATATGGCGCATTGATGTGGGGATGTCCAGCGGAGTTCTTGATTCAAGACCCGAGGTAGACTTCATTTTCTTGTTTCAACTTTATGGTGCTAATCTGCAACCTTAACTCAATTTGCGTCTATTACGTTTTAAAGTGATTCACAGCAATAGCTGTATCAATTTCTTCATCGAGATTGATTCATTTATGTACATCTTCAAGCTTCAATGTTGTAAAATTTATCTAAAATTATAGCCCCCGTTTGAGCCACATTATTGTAAAAATAAGAATGAAAAATATAGCCGTTATGGGTCCCATACTAAAGATAAAAAGTCAAATATGGTGGCTTGATATGATAGATAAGGGTCATATTTGATTTTTGTTTCACTAGGTTCTAGAAATAAGAGAAGATAAAGCAAGGGCAATAAGGAGCAAAGGAGATAAACATGGTAGTATGCTTCAAGTTGTTGATTATACATAGAGACCAGAAGACTAGGCTTCGAGGTAAAGCAAATACGATGTTTCTTCTATATTATCCACTAAGTTATTGTTTTAGCAAATTAGATTTGCTGACTGCTGTAGCATTTCTTTCCCAGATGTTCACCTTCGAGCCTATCCAATGCAGAATTCTAATTAGTTACTCTAGTTAATTCTCAGAGCATGACACAAGCACAAACCAACAAGAAGCAGAGGGAGCGTTTTTTGTTTTGCATTCAAGAAGCTGCTGTGGTTATCATCATTGTTATACTGAGTACATTCAAGTGTTCACAGGGAAAATCCGGTGGTTGTGCCAAAGCTGCTGCTCTGCTGTGTGTAAAATTCATTGAGGGCGAACAATGCATTATAAGTGGGAATTTACTCAAGTCTTTTGAACGAGTCATATAGCAACATTAAGACAGCCAGCTATGGTGTTATTGTCAGATATATATACTTGCTAGCTCTGTAATAGAACCAGCTTTCTTGAAATGCATTTGAATCGTTGGTGTAGAGTCAAGAAGTAGGGTCAGTCCTCCTCTTGTATACAATAATTACTTGAATAAATTGAATTGGAAACAAAAATTTCAGAGTGCTTGAGGTGGTATGAATCAGTTTGGAAAATCAGCCGATTATTTCCTGGGCAAGATCTTTAAGTGTGGTACTAACTTTTCTAACTCAATATGCCTATATTTACTGTGACATGAGTGACACATGAAATTTAATAACTTTTCTAACTCGATATGCCTATATTTACTATGACATGAGCGACAGATGAAAATTAACACGATTTGCCTTTATTAGGGTTAAAAAATGCAAAACATGTTATGTTTAAGTTGTATGTAATATGTTGGAGAAATTGTGTATTTAAAGGGGATCAAAAAAGAAAAAGTTGATTTTAATGTACGTGGATAGTCCAAACTTGAAATGACAATCGCCCAACTTCAATTAGATCACTGATAATTTGCAACAATCGAGCCAATCAACTTTATTATGACATGAATCAAAGCAATCAGTTTAGGCGCCGTCAAACTATATAAAAGAGTTGACGAATTGTAATTTTAAATAACGATTTTTTCAGGTTTTCATCTCAATGATCAAATTTTGACTCATCATCTTCCTCTAAAATATCAAATTAATTGCTGTTAAATTAAAGTTAAGTGGCCCAAGTACAATTGGAGGTGAAATGTGAGCAATAACCACTACAATACTCTTAAGTTGGAGTGGAGTGCCATGCATGCATAACACAAATAAAATTATTTAATTGTTTTCAAACTGAAGATAAGTGACCTAATTAAAAATAGGGTAAAAATTGGAGATTGCTTTTACAATTAACCCATACACAAAATAGACGATCGCGACAGAAATTAGGGATGGCAATATCCCACCCAACATTGCCTGACCCTTTAAATAATCGAGGTGGGATGAGAAATATGATTCCCATCCCGATTTCATCAAACCCGTTGAATCTTTTTTACTTTTGTGTTTTTGAGCTGAAATCAAATTTTAAAAATAAAATAAAATATTATAAAGGTAAAAAAATAATTAAACAAGACGGCCCCATCCTGTCCTGTCCCGTCCCGCCCATCGCATTGCCATAGACGGAATTAAGATGGATGCTTTAACTGAAATGAATTGTAGAGTTTAATGATGAGTTTGTGACAAAAATAAGTTTGATAACCAAATTGAATATGGAGTATAAAGTGGAGTGACCAATGGTCCCACCCATTCGGTATAGCCGTTGGGCTGTGAAGCTAACTCCAATGTCTTCATTTCTGCCCAATTTCTCCATTAGTTTCGTAAATTCCGCCAGCAGTTCCCTTCAATTTGATAAATTTATTAATGCAGTATAACCTTCTTCTGCGTCTTCACCACAATCATTCCCCCTCTCTCAATCTCAATCGATCCATACCATCTTCCTTCTTGATCTTCACGAAATTTCCGTTGTTTTCCACTATGGCCTCTTCATCTCTTGTGCTTCCTTCTATTTCCCTCAGGAGGAGCTCAATTTCGACTAGTAGTTTGGGTTTCAAGAATGATGTTCCAAGAATTTCCGTCAAGAATTTGGATAGACGAGGTAGGGTTTTCATGAGCATCGCTGTTGGATCTCAATCCACTGTAGTCGACGATGCGCTCTTCAATGATTATAGGCCCTCCCGTGCTTTTCTTTTTCCTGGCCAGGTTTTTATTTATTTATTATTATTATTTTATACCATTTTTTCGTAATTTTGTGTATAATTTAAAGGAATACGGCTCATTGTTGGGCGCGAGGGAGAAAGAGAGAGAGAGAGAGAGAGAGAGAGAGAGAGAGAGAGAGAGAGGAGATTCTTTCATAAATGTTGCTACCTTTCTACTGTGAGCTATCCTACAGTAGTTGTAGTTTTAGTAAAAAAACGAACTTTGTGTAATTGAGGGGATTGTTGGTGATTTATTCACTGAAGTCATAAACAGCGTGTCTGTCTCCTAGAGGACTGAAGTTGGAATCCTGTAAAATAAGTGAAAGATGTTCTATAGTTTCTTGATAATGTTTGAAATTTGAAATTATTACTTGTTATGGGGCTTACTACACTGGCACCAAACAGAAAAACGGAAATCCTGATGAGCTGAATTGGCGTTGATTCTTTGAGGGGGATATGATATCCCAAGACGTGTCTGCAAGGAAGCCATTTTTGTAGGAAACCTTCAATATGATGAATTCAAACCATGTACAAGAGCCAGAATGAAGCTGAGCTTGACTTTTGTTTCTACTGTCAAACTCATGCCACAGTCAGAAGTTAATTTCATCTGCCTTCTTCTTGTAGGGTGCACAAGCTGTTGGAATGGGTGTGGAGGCTCAAAAAGTGCCTGCTGCAGCTGAATTATACAAGAGAGCAAATGATATTTTAGGGTAGATTTAATTATTATGAAACTTGGTTCTGATGGGCTTGCATTACGTTGTCAAATTCTCAGTTGCCCTTCTCTTGATATAACTTGTCCAATGAATAATTAATGTTAATTTGTATCAAGGTTTGACCTTTTGGATGTTTGCATCAATGGGCCTAAAGAAAAGCTTGATTCCACAGTTTTAAGCCAGGTATGCCATCATTGTTTGCATTTGTGATATTTTACTGTTTATGTAGTGCTGTATTCTCATCTCTTCTTAAGGTAAATCGGACGTGCTCTAGTAGTATCTAATAATAATCAAATTTAGGTTTGTATTTAGTGAAGAAACTCAATGAATAGAAGAAGAAAAAAGAAGCAAAAGAAACAAAGTGCTGGTTTCAGTAAAGAACATAAGAAACTTTACTAGTCTCATGCTATAATGGAATCCAAAGACTGGTGGCATACTCAATTTCATGTTTAGAAGCTAGAGGCTTGCGTTTGTGACTGCTATTGGCTGCTAGATCAGGAGCTGGAAGCATTGTCACTTGTAATTTCTAATGTTGCATTGTGATTCTTTTCTTTGCCTTTTTTTTTTTTAAATATGATCTGGTGGTTTTAAACATGTAAACTAGGCTGCTTGTTCAATTTTCTCTGTGGAGAAATGAAAACCAAGAAATTCGAAGGTATGCTGGTTTCCTTGTTTTCATTTGGTGTTTTGCCATAAAGTTTGAATGGATATGTTAAAAACAACAAATTAATTCGGTAAAGAATTGTGAACTGACATTAATTATTAACCTTGTGCAGTAAGCATATCAGGCCATTTAATACTGTTAAACGTATAGAATTTATATTAGAGTATAAGCGTGAATTAGAGGTGTACTAAAATGGTTTAGCTTTTGCCATATGTCCAGGGGCTGAGACAGGACGACTTTACTATGCCCTTGTTTGAGCCCCATTTTTGTGAAGAAAATGAATTTTTGAATAGCGTAGAAATATGTGGTTAAAAAATAAGGAAATTTTTTTGATTTTGTGTATAATATTATTTTATTGAATAATGTGTGATTGAAATGATATCAAATTACTGTTTAAGAATGTATTTTGGTTGAAAAATGGGGCTCAAACAAGGGCTATAACTAATTGGGGAGAATACAAAAGAGTATTACGCACTCAATGCTAACTCACCCATCTACCTATACCAACACAAAATATATACTAGGAGATAATATCAAAAGAGCAAAAAGTACTCAAATTGACATCCCCAGCAAAAAGCATCTACACTAGGTGAAACTATATAGGATTCCCATATCTCACAACAAGATAGCCATTAACTATCTGGGATATAACCGAAGTACTAAGGAATCTCCTATTTATAGAACATAAAGGCTTTTCTCTTTGACGTGGTGGGACGTACAAACTAACTCCTATAATGGATAGGATATATAAATCGAAATTGTATTCTATATGAGATTGTCTTCAAAACTACCAAAGAACAAATCTTCACATTGGTTTAAAATTGTTCCAAGGCCTTCTATAGGAATTTCGTCAGGCATCTCCCCCAAAGCAAAATTTCCAATGACTCCTCTTAAAGCTTCTCATCAAATTTATCAATTTTTCTTTTTGCTGTCATAATAGAAAATCCCCCAAAACTCCACCTTTGATACCATATCAAGCCCCTGTTTGACTACCATTAAAAGAGCTCTTTTTTTTTTCCTTTTCTTTTTAAACTCATTTTCAATCACACATTCTTACAATAACATATTTTGCACTTAATACAAAATTTCTTCTTACTTTTTAATCATACGTTCTTAAAAAAAACACTATTCCAAAACTATT
>NW_019239468.1:53613-104642 GCF_002742605.1 Olea europaea var. sylvestris
CTAATGGGTCACACACAAAAGAGAATTGGAAGATTGCAAATTGCCAATTGATTAATTTAACAATCGTTGGATAAATTAATTAATTGGATTTGTTATTTATATTTTCGAATTAATTAATTGGATTAATTAATTCACGGACCGGGTTTAATTAATTGGATTAATTAATTATTGGGCCGGACCGGGCCGAGCCTATTTGGGTTTATATAAATACATAACTAGGGTTTGAGGTCCATTAAGGTTTTTATTATTCTTGCTAGCACAAGAGAAAACCCTAGAGGCTGCAATCATTTTCTCTGTGTGGATCACCGTTGGAGGCTGGACAATTGGACAGCTGTGGTGGCGAATCAAAGTTGTGGAACGAAAAGAAAAGCAAAAGGATTGCAGATCTGAAAAAGGTACAATCTTATCACAATTCCTAACCAAACACAATGAGATCTATTGGATGGGAATCGAAATAATTTAATTTTCCGCTGTGCATGTATAAGTAGATTCCCAACAGGTACAACAGCGATTGCTACTACAGATTTGCATCTCTCTCATTCCATCTGAGGAGTCCACCCAAGTCGACACCTTCTATGCAAATTCAGGTAGTATTTTTGCATCTTTCAGTGCCACTAGAGATAATGACAGAGATTCTTGGGTCATTGACTCCGGTGCCACAAATCACATGACGTTCGATGAAGCAGATTTTACGATGACGTCATCCCCCAAAAGAACTATAATTGCTAATGCAAATGGCGTAATCTCCCTAGTAACAGGGGCTAGTTCTGTAACTTTGCCCCCTTCTCTACAATTATTTAATACATTACTTGTTCCATCACTCTCTTACAAGTTATTATCTGTTAGCCAAGTTACGGCTGAAAAAATTGTATTGTGCTGATTTATCCCAATTTTTGTCTTATCTATGATATTCTCACCAAGGAGATAATTGGGCATGGTACTAAGAAAGGGGAGGTTATGCTACATGGATGATTTTAGTGTAGGCCGAGCACATCACATATACCATTAGCTTGGACACAATGAACAATAAATTTGGTTGTGGCACTGCCGATTAGGTCATCTATCCTTTAGCTACTTGAAGCATTTATTTCCTGATTTATTTTCTCATTTGTCAATTTCTGACTTGAAATGTGACACTTGCATTTTGGCCATGAGTCACCAAACTAACTATCCTTTGAGCATGAATAAATGTAATACTCCATTTACTTTGATTCATTCTGATATGTGGGGTTCATCGACTATCTCTGTTGGATATGGTATACGGTGGTTTGTGATATTTGTCGATGATTGTACACATATGACATTGTTATATCTGTTGTAACACAAAAAATGAGGTACTCAGTGCATTCCAAGCATTTCACGATATGGTTCACACTTTATTCTCGGCACAAATTCAAATTCTTCGCTCGGATAATGGTGACGAATATATCAATCAACCCTTCCAAGATTATCTTCAAAAACATGGTCTCCTCCATGAAACCTCTTGTCCCCAAACCCTTCAGCAGAATGGGGTTGCTAAGTGCAAGAATGGGCATATTCTTGAGATTGCTCGGACACTATTACTTGGTGCTCATGTATCCCAACGCCATTGGTTAGATGCTGTCTCCATAGCCGTGTACTTGCTGAACCAAATGCTGTCAAAAATCTTAAATTTTAAGACTCCTCTTTGCATTCTCTTTGCCCGAATCTCTCCTCGACAGCCTTAATGCTTTCTCCTAAGATTTTTAGATTTGTAGCATTTGTCCATCTACATAAGAATCAGTACATTAAGCTCGACCATCTACGCTCCGATGTCTTTCTTGGGTTATGGTGTCCATCAAAAAGGGTATCGTTGCTATGACCCCTTTACGAAGTGAACTTTCATCACTATGGACATTACGCTTCTAGAATCAGATACATTTTCCCGTCCTCAGCAACTACATCTCCTCTTCGGGGGGAGACAGGAAGTGAAGAGCCAAGATGGTTAGCCCTAGATTGGGTAGCTACCAGGATAGTGAAGGTGTAAATGCAGAAATTGTTGAACCAAGTACCACTCCAGTTGATGTATTGTCAACCTCTGAGGCTAAATTCACTCAATCTGAACCCCCTAACTCTTCAATACTTATAGACCCATTTCCTGAGAATATTCCCGAGTTAACTATTCCTACCACTCCTCCACATACTAATGATACAGATATTTCTGCTAGGTATACATTGCCTTTCAGACACAATTAAGGTAAACCACTAAATAGATGCTCTCCTGATGAGTAGAAATAAAGTACAAAATACCCAATTGCCAATTATGCCTCCACCAAGAAGCTACTCGAGCTCTCGAGACATTTGCACACAAATTGTCCTCATATTGTGTTCCAACTAGCATTCTGGAAGCTCTAGTTGATCCAAAGTGGACTCAGGTCATACGAGAAGAAATGGAGGCATTACTGAAGAACAAAACATGGACTCTAGTCCCACTCTGAGAAGGTAAGAAAACTATGGGATGCAAGTGGTGTTCTCTATTAAACATAAAGCAGATGGGTCAATTGAACAATACACAGCACGACTTACGGTAAAAGGATATACACAGAGGTATGGAGTAGTAATGGGAGACATTCTCACCAATGGTAAAATTGAATACAATTAGGGTCCTACTGTCTCTTGTAGTAAATCTAGTTGGCCACTAGAACAGTTCGATGTAAAGAACACATTTTTCCATGGAGTTTTGGGGAGGAAGTGTACATGGATGTCTTACCAAGCTATAAGGCATCATCGAACGTCAATGTTGCTTGAAAATTGGAAAAAGAGCTATATGTATTGAAGCAATCACCTTGAGTTTGGTTTGGGAGATTTAGTCTAGCAATGAAGAAGTATGGCTACAAACAAACCAACTCAGATCATACTCTTTTCTTAAAACACCGACTGGGCTTTGATAGTCTATGAGGATGATATGACCATTACATGAGACGATGCTGAAGATATATCAAGACTTTAGGAAATAGATGGCAACTAAATTTGAGATGAAGGACCTAGAAGGACTCAAGGATTTCTTGGAAATTGAAGTTGCTAGGTCACAACGAGGTATATTTATTTCACAATGGAAGTATATATTAGATTTATTATCTGAGGTAGGAATGTTGGAATGAAAGCCTGCAGTACTCCTATCATTAAAAATCGTAGACTCAATGAGCATCTAGACCAATTACCAACGAATAAAAGAAGGTACCAGAGACTAGTTGGTAAGCTTATCTATCTCTCACATACACGTCCAGATATTGCCTACGCGGCGAGTATTGTAAGTCAATATATACATAACCCAGGTGAGAATAATATGGATGCTGTGATTCAAATACTTCGGTACTTGAAGTTCTTCGCTGGAAAAGGACTTATGTTCACAAAGAATAAACATCTACTAATCGAGGGCTTTACAGATGAAGATTGAACTAGAGATATCAAAGACAGAAAGTCTACTTCGGGTGACTTGTAAAGTGGAAGAGTAAGAAACAAAATGTAGTGGCATTGTCAAGTGCTGAAGTTGAATCCCGTAGAATGGCTAAGGGACTATGTGAACTTCTATAGCTTAAGAAGTTGTTGACCAAACTTGGAGTTAACATCACCACATGGATGAATCTTTTCAGCAACAACAAGGCTGCTATTGCCATTTTCCATAATCCTATTCAGCATGATTGTACCAACATGTGGAAGTAGATCATCACTTTATCAAAGAGATTCTTGAAGCTAAATTATTTGGTTTCCTTTTGTAAAGTTCGAGGACCAGTTGGCCGATGTACTCACTAAAGTTGTATCCAGCAAAGAATTCAAATCTCACTCTCCAAGTTGAACATCCAAGATTTGTATGCACCAACTTGAGGGGGAATGGTGGCATGAATAGAGTAGTTGTAGGAAACCCTAATGAGGAAATCTTTCATGTATAGTCAAACCTTATTTTGCCTTTTATTTTTGCCCAAAAATCTGCCATTACCTTGCATATATGGATGGGCTCTTCCTATTTATTTGTAAGTTGTACGCTCAAATAAATATACAAAATAGAAGATTTGCAAAGACTGTCACTTCGAGTTGTTAAGAATGCTTGGAGGATGTTGGGGTTGGCATCAAAGATTTTGATTGTGTCAATGGTGGTATGGTCTTTGATGAAGGCAGCCACTTAAGATGGCATTGGGAGGTTGTTAGCCATTGTGCCATAGTTGACGCCGATGGTATACTCCGTCATTGACGATGGGTGAAAAAGATAAAGAAAGAGATGACATTAAGGAAAAGCTTCAAATGGTGGTTAAGTAACAATGCAGGAGGATTTGTTTTCTTAGGTTTTAAAGAGAATTTTTTATTTTGTTAATTTATGGGGTTATTGAAAGAATATAATATTATTTAGGAAAAATTGCAGCAGCGGTCCCTCACCTTTCACTTTTTTGCAGACTTTACCCTAACTTCAATTTGTGTCATCCACAGTTTGAAACCTTTCAAAAATATGTACCTGAACTCCAAATGGATGGAAGCCATCCAATGGACCGATAGTTGACCAAGGAAGTGAATTTTGACCAAATTGAAATGGGTAAAATCGTAATTTTGCTATTATATACATAAAATAATTTTAAAAACCAAAAATTAAAAAAAATAAAAAAAGAGAAAAGAAATTTAAAAAAATAAAAAAATCAAACGCTAGCACCCACCCCTCTTTCTCACCTCTACTCAGAAATCAACCATCAGCAGTGCCATCCAACTTCGGCACCATCCCTAGCGTCAATCCCCAGAGTTAGCCCATCGAACCCAATAAGATCCTTTCAATTTTCCCACCTTAGATCTCAATTTTTTTGCTTTTTCATTTGATTATTCTATTTAAGTTTTGTATTTTATAGTAAGACACAATCTCAACTTCATCCTACAAGAAGTTTTGGGAAGAAAGAGAGTTAGATGAAGATGGACAAGATGCTTAGGGAAAGAAGGAGAATCAGGTGGTGGTGTCTATTGTAGGCGACGACGGGCGATTTTGGTGGACTGATTTTAAGAAAGGAGGGTTGGCCAGTGGTGGACAAGATGTTTTGGGGAAGGAGAGTTGGGTGGTGGTGACTGTTGTAGGTGGTGATGGGCGATGGTGGAGTGATTTTAGAGAAGGAGGGTCGGCTAGTGGTGGACAAGATGTTTTAGGAAAGGAGAGTTGGGTGGTGGTGATTGTTGCAGACGGCGATAGGCGATGGTGGTGGACTGATTTTGGGAAAAGAGAGTTAGGTGGTGGTGCACCGGATGTTTTGGAAAAGGCGGAGACGGGTGGTGGTGGTGGTTGTTGTCGACGGTGACGGACGATGGTGGTGGACTAATTCTAAGGAAGGAGGGTCAGTTGGTAGTGGACAAGATGTTTATTTTTTTTAAAATTATTATTATTTTTTACTTTGTTAATTTAATTTTTTAAGTTATTTAATGTAAGGAAAATGTAAAGTACCAATTTACCCTCTCTAAATTGTTCAAAATTAATTAAATTTTGACTTTTCTGGTCAACTAATAGTCAATTGGATGGTTTCCATCCATTTGGATTTCAAGTGCATATTTTTGAAAAGTTTAGAATTGCGGATAGCACAAATTAAATGTTAGGGTAAAGTCTGCAAAAAAGTAAAATGTTAGGAATCACTGCTACAATTTTCCCTATTATTTATAGCCAGTGACTATAGTAGCCATTCTATTTGACAGCTTTTGAGGTAATTCTGGTGCCTCAAATAATAAGTTGCCACATAACTTTGCTTATTCTTTTCCAGAACAACAACTTTGCTCTTACTTCACACTTAACAACAAAATTCATCAGGTGAGAAGCCGAAGGCGATTTTCCATCTGTTCTACTCTTGGCTGTCATTTTGGAGTTGAAGATTCTCAATTTGCTGGTAATCTTGATATTTCTTTAAATGGTTTCCGCATGAACTTTCTCTTGCATATCATCAAGTGATTCTTATATAAATGTTTAAGTTCAAATATGCAAAAAGCAAAAAGAGAATAGTAATGCATTCCAGTTTCCACATTCTGCTATCACCCTCACTCTAAGCCTTGGTGACGGAAGTAGCGCAAGAAACTGCAATTCTGCCTTTGATAGAACTTAGCCAATGTCAAATTCACGAAAATCTTAACAACATTGAACTAATCGTGCTCTTTATAACCAAGCCAAGGAAAACTGATCAAAGATTGTTACCTTCGCTTCAATTATCCAAACCACTAATCCTTTGGCGTTTGGTGGAAGCAAAGAGAGCCTGTAATCAACTTCTGGTGGAAAATACCATCTGGCTATAGGCTGTTTCTTGTGTGAGCCTGAAATCAACTAATGGTATATCAGTTCTACATACGATTGAAATATCATACTTCGATTACCCGCATAGACTAATCGCTTACAGGGCAAACGGGGTGAAACTTGGTGAGAGTGGTCTCAAGATCACCAAGACCGCAAGCGGAGAGGTCTAAGAAATGGTAGCCTTGGTACCTAAGCCGGTTAAGGTACCATCCCTCGTACCCTCCTTCATGAGGGGAATAGATAGCCAAAGCTTTGTGCTCCTCCACATCTGATAACCATTTGCCCAAATCAACTTTTATAAGATCTCTTCCAATGAAATCCTCTATTCCTATGCTACATCTGGTCCCTTCTTTTCAATTGTGACTGAACTACTCGTCGTGCTGTAAAATGATAGCTTTTGACGTAGACGAGTAACTGAAGTTAGCAATGATCCGTGATACAAGCAGCTGCAGCTTCCATTTCTGCACAATGTTTTATCTACCGTATAAAAGAAGAAAGTGTGCCATAAGGACAAATGTACATGAAAATTGAAGTAGATTGAAGATTCTATGAGGTCAATTTAGGGCCATATGGTGGAGAAATAAGATAAGATAGCATAGCATATTGCATGTCAATACTGAAATAGTAAGGTGATAACACCATTCTCTACTCCCTCATTTTTTCATCATTTTTTGCTTTAAGAAAACAAAATTGGTAGATCGAAATCTTAATCCTAGTAATGACCTTTGATATCTAAGCAGGCATAGTTTCATCTTGGCCTAAAATAAAGAAGCAACAACTTCCAACTTACGACTATATTATGCGTCTTTCTAATTGGAATGGTAATGGGGCGAGACAGAGTCGGATAGCAATTATTGCTCTGACTTTTGGCTTCGTTTTATTGTTCACTTCTTAAATATAATTCAAGTCAAAAAACATAAATATAAAATAAAAAGATTCAGTGCAGGTTTGGTGAAGTTGGCGCAAGGACTATGTTATGTCTCGTTTATTATTCAGGAGAAGGTAGTGTGGAGTAACTGAGTGCGTCGAGTTGGAGCCTACATGAAAACACGTGTTACATTAAATATATGTTGAATTAATTATAGAGATATGAACTAGTAAAAATTGAAGTTTAAAAAAAGGGGAAAAAGTGTTACAAAATGTTGTCTCCTACTACTGCTATTTGTGACAGTTTTAAAATTTTCGGAGCCCATTGGACCAGTGGAGCTCTCCAGATAATTCGTCGGGCCAAAACTACAAAATTACATATTTGACATTGTCTTCGATCTTCATTAGTCATTACGAGTTGCCCTTTACGTTTTCCCCTGTACTTTTCAACCGGACTACTGTGCATTCTAGAGAGAGAGAGAGAGAGTGATGGGTAAGCAGCCGGTGAGAATGAAGGCGGTTGTTTACGCCTTGTCTCCTTTCCAGCAGAAGGTGATGCCGGGCCTCTGGAAGGATCTGCCTGGTAAGATCCACCACAAGATCTCCGAAAATTGGATCAGTGCTACCCTTCTCCTTAGCCCTCTCGTCGGAACATACTCGTGAGTATTATATCATAATACGTATTTACATTCTAGTATCTCTTTTTCTATCAGATTTGCGTTTTATGGAATGAATATTTATCTTATTTTATTTTAAGATGTGCCATTGCGTTTGTCGTAGACTTCATCTTCTAGAGAAGGGCATAGCTAGGATATTGGTGAATTTATTTCTATTTAAATTGATGATTCGTACCCAATCATTAGGAGTAGTTCCATTTCCAAATTGATTGTTCCTCTGTGAAATGTGTAATATTATGATTGTGAGCTGTAAATTTTTTTATTGCTTTAGTGCGAATGCAAGTGTGTAGTCCCAGATTGTATACAAAATAGTGTTTTTTTTTTTTTTTGGGTCAAATTTCAGCTTCTTGTTGGCATTGATGGCATGGGTATCCTGGTATTTATCAACTTAATATATGGCCTTGCCGAAAAACCCATGCAAACAAAGTGTTGTGATAATACATCTTAGAATGTAGTTGTTGTTATATTGGTTTTAGAATGCAAAAGGGGATCAGGTTAACCTTGAGGTGTGTCATGATAAATGCTCTTGAATTTAAGTGAGGATAAGTTTCCCTATGGAGTTCTCAAGTGATGCGTCCATCCGTTAGATGTGAGTTTATTTTTATCCCAGGATCCAGGGAATAACATTTTAAGGTTCAAAAAGAGGCAATGTGGCAGAAGTCCTTCGTACTAGACTAATTCAGCCAAATCTCAATAGGACTGCCATATTGCCAATTCCAAATTTTGTTTTTTTTTTTTGTGGGGGGGGGTTTTTGGGTCAAATTTCAGCTTCTTGTTAGCATTGATGGCATGGGTATCCTGGTATTTATCAACTTAATAAATGGCCTTGCCGAAAAACCCATGCAAACAAAGTGTTGTGATAATACATCTTAGAA
This sequence comes from Olea europaea var. sylvestris, assembly GCF_002742605.1. NCBI lineage: Eukaryota > Viridiplantae > Streptophyta > Magnoliopsida > Lamiales > Oleaceae > Olea > Olea europaea. The sequence goes on from NW_019239468.1 coordinate 62,292, forward strand.
TGTAGTTGTTGTTATATTGGTTTTAGAATGCAAAAGGGGATCAGGTTAACCTTGAGGTGTGTCATGATAAATGCTCTTGAATTTAAGTGAGGATAAGTTTCCCTATGGAGTTCTCAAGTGATGCGTCCATCCGTTAGATGTGAGTTTATTTTTATCCCAGGATCCAGGGAATAACATTTTAAGGTTCAAAAAGAGGCAATGTGGCAGAAGTCCTTCCTACTAGACTAATTCAGCCAAATCTCAATACGACTGCCATATTGCCAATTCCAAATATTGGGTCCACAGTAAAAGAAACTCAGTCAATAACAAAAGTAGATTCCCTTCATTGATTAGAGCAAATATATTGCTCTGCTGTGGATGGGGTGGGGGGTTTGAATTCCAGGAAACTCTAGCCAGTTCTTCGAGGATTCATTACCTGTATAATAGACTTAGGAGAATTCCCTCAAGTGTCGCGAAGAGATGTGATAAACTGGAAAAAAAAATAAAAAAAAATAATGTACTTAAATTAATATTTAACAGGAAAAATCCACACTCTAGGCATTGACTCTGACTCACAAATAGTCAAGAGACTAAGCTGAATGGCGATCCTTGACTTCTTGACATGTTCATTCAAGTTTATGAATAACACAGTTCATCGTGTAAAGGTGGAAGCATAGAGAATTGTCACTAATGTGACATGCTTTATATTGATCACAACATAGATATGTATCCTACCTTCAGAAGAAAAATTGTGGGGCCATGGGAGTGAAAGGATGTTTCTTTACATGCAAATTGGCAGGATGCGTTAAGTTTTCGCAGTTAAAACTTTCGTCAAATGGCGTAAAATCTTATAATTTTGTTCCATCCTAATCTGGACAGAACCAATTTCTTTGCCTGGTTTAAATGGCTTGAAAATGCACATGATCTGTGAGATACTTGAATGTGTGCAGAAAATAAGCTTAAGACATGTCATTGAAGACTAGAGAATCACATAGAATTTTGCAAACCATGCTGAGAATATTGGATTGCATATAGTGCCCTACAAGATGCAAATTTTTATGAGAAATTGGAGGGACAATATGTGGCTGGGCTTCTAATTTCCCTTAACAATTCTTGTATTTGCATAAATCATTCTTATTGACTTAAAATCTCTATAAATGGGTTTATAAAATGATAAAATCAAGCACAGAGCAATCAATCTAATTGCTGTATGATTTTGTGTTTGAGTTGTTTCTTTTGGGTTGCTCGAGACATCAATTGGCTCACAATTTGCCAATGATCCTCTGGGGTGAAAAGGAATTGAGGACTGGATAAGGACGAAAATTCCTGCCAACAACTGAGGTGTTTTAGTGATCCAGACCCCAAGCCCTGCGAGCGAGCAGAAAAGTTAGGAGGGTAATCTAGATCCCATTATTTTCTTTGAGTTAAGGAAGTAAATCTGTTTATTTCCGCCAAAGATTGACCACAGTTGGGCTCAGGAAAATGTAGTTCTTCTTGACTTCATCTACTTTTCTTTTTCGTTATTTTTGTGTATTGGGATTTTCCTTTTACAGTTGTTCGCATCAATATGAAATTTCTGTATCACGTCAGCAATTTGTATACTGTGCATCTGTCTTCTTTGGAATCACATTTCTGGGGTATATGAAAGCGCGTTAGAAATTTATAATGACTGAAATGAAGTTAAAAAAATAATGTTCTTGTTATACCCTTGATGAACATATTTCCCATTTATCTTCTCTTTCCTTCATGCAATTTTTTTCTAATTATGGACTTCCATGATTGGCCAATACATTTGCATGTGCGATGATCAATGATCATTTCTCTTTCTCATGTAGCATCCTTTTCACCTCATATTGGATTGTGCTCACTAATATTTTCTTTTCTAAATCTGAAATTACAATGAGATTTATTAGTTCTCTTCACTTTGTTCTTGTTTGTTTATGATAGTGAGATTGTGTATTTTGAACATGCTGACTAAACTGCTCAATGCAGTCCTAGGCATTGTGAACTTCGTTTCTGAACACTTATCTACTCCCGTCTGCTTTGGCTACTACATTGTTGTAATTTGATACTGTGTCTAATTCTTGTTTATGTATGCAGCTATGTGCAGTGGTATCAGGAAAAGGAGAAGATGGAGCATAGATACTGAAAATTCCATGTTTTATCCACTCCTACTGGCCATGATTTTGCCAGGAGCTGCAGTTGTTAAACTCTGGAGTTTAAATGCTCATTTGCAGATATCTACTTCTGTGACCTTTCAACTTTTGTTAAATAACTTGATGTTTGAAATCTGTGGTGTTATGCAAAAATTTTCTGAATACCTGTTTTCTATTTTTCATGAATAAAGAAACAGATTTTGTTATGACATAATTCTCTTAGGTCTGCCTTTTCCAGCATGGATTCCCTAAAATTACCGAGAATGTGTTGCCGTTAGGTCTTCAAAAGAGAGTAGGATTTGATTTCAAGTTTCTCACGAGTGACAATGCTTTTTTTTTTTTTTTTTAATCGTGAATGCTTGAGCCAGCTTATACGCACCTCGACTAATCCCACGGGGCCTTGATGTTTAAAGTCAAGTACTCATCTTAGTGGCCTTAAGGGACTCGAACTGATGACCATTGGAGAGCAAATCAAAACTTGACTACTGAGCTACTCTTCAGAGTTCACGAGTGACAATGCTTTTCTCTTTTGAAAAGTGATCCTGTGAGATTGTGTCTAATTCTTAGCTTAAAGAATTCAGTTTGCATAATTCTTGATGCTGCTTTCAGATTTATATCTCATAAAATTGTCTTTGATTTATCGATAGGCCGTTCAAAGAGCACCGTAGGGTATTCAAAATAATGGAGTATTATATTGTGAAAAACATAAAGCATGATAATGAAAAAAGAAAATTAACAGATGATTTTTGAATTAAAATCAGTTTTTAAGCATAAATTATTTGGGAAAAATGATGGACCTAAAGCTTTGTTTGAGCTTCATTTTAAGAAAAAATGAGTTCTGGAATGGATCAGTAAAATTAAGTCCGCATTTGATCTTCATTAAAAATGAAAATTTCATATCTAAAAGATTAATTATGATCAATTTTAGAATTAAAATATAAGGTTTAAAACTTTAAAAATTTGATATTATTAAATATTATTTATATTTTAAAATTAAAAAATAAGGTTTAAAACTTTAAAAATTTGATATTATTAAATATTATTTATAAAATCATTAATTAAAAATATATTTTATTGATTAAATATATTAAGATCATAATTCTATACAATTTGATCACAAATTATCAAATTAAGTGGCCAAAATTTTTTTTTTCAATTATAAATAAAAAATTTATAGGCCATAATTTATTCTTTGATAAAAAAAAATTAGAAATTTGATGAGTCGTAATTTATTTATCGATTACAATTTTTAGATCACGCATTCTTTATTGGTCACAAATTAATCAATTTGTTTGTTACAATCAACCAAATTGGTCACAAACACTCCCACCACACACCACAACCACAAAAACGCAATCACAACCACCACACACGCAAAAAGCTCACCATCGCAAACCATACCGACCACACCACATTGCATCGCAACCACCAACCACACCACTAAACACCAACAGTCACAATAAAACCACCAATAACACCTACAACACCACTATAAACCCATAAAATCACCGCCATAACACTCGTGCCATCTTAGCCTACCGTCTTAGATGCTAAAAATAATTAAAGCCATCGTTGCTACATCGTGTTGTCGAATATGACGTTGTCGCTCTCTGAGCTTTGAACATGGGTATGATGTGGCCTTTCAAATCGTGTTGCAAGCGAGGCCATTCTCATCTTGTGCTACGGTGAGATCTCAAATCACTCAATTCTCAGTTGGTCGCAAACGACGGCGACGCTGCATTGACTATAGGTAGGTGGTACGGTGGCATCGATATAGTATGGAGGAAGAGAGAAGTGAGGAGTTGGCTATATAGAGAGACAAAGAAGAGGAGGAAATACATGGAATTGATCCATTTAAGAAGGTTATTTTTCCAAAATGGCCTTTGACGCTAAAATTTACCTTAAATACCCCGAACATAAAATTTATAACCAAGCTATCTTAATTTTTAAAGAGTTCAATTAAGCTCTCAAATTATTATCCTCATAAAAAATTGGTACCGAATATAAATCTCTGAGTGAAGAAATAAAACAAATTAATAATTCTCAACAATTAGTTGAAACAAAAAATAAAGTATTACAAATCCTGGTAGATGATTCTCTCAAATATGAAGAGGAAGATATTATTATAAATCAATTTTTAAAACAATATGATAATTATGCTAAGCCTTTAGGAAAACCAGACATTATAAATCAAGATGTCATAACTAGTATAAAAAATATGGAATCAAATTTAGAAATTGTTAATAACAATATTAAGATAGGACCAAAAATCCTATATAAACAAATTGAATCAAAATTTAAAGAATTACAAAATAAAAAAGATTCTTATGTCTCTTTTGAACCACCCTTACCGGCATATGTTATAGAAGAATTAGAAGCAAAATTCTTTGAAGCTACTGGAGAAGAATTAGAAGATTATAAACAAAGCTTAGAACAATTAGCTATGCAAACTGAAAATATATACATGAATGATCCTCCACCTAAAGAAGAAACTACTGAAATTAATACTCCACCTTTAAATCAACAAGTTGAAAACCGACCGTTAATTGGAGAAACTAGTAGAACTAATATTAATACAGATTGGACTCAAGTTGAATCTGATGACTGAAATTTTGAATGGATAAAAGAACAAGAAGGCTACAATTTCAGAAAGGAACCAAAAACTATATCAACCAAACATATACATCTTAGAGATAATAATCCAGTAAAATTATTTACTGAACAAATTCCTACTACTTGAATATGGTTAGATATTGATGATAGCAATAATAAAAGTGAAATTATTGACTCTTGGGCAAAGCTACTGATTTAGCTGTTGCTTTTCATAAATGGAATACCACTCAAGCGTATAACTTTATAATTCATACCTTTAGAGGATTTACTTCAGATCTCTGGAGAAGAATTTCTAAAGAAATTAAAAACAAAATTAAATATGGCGAAAACTCTACAACTACCATAGATAGCAACGAAAGTTTAGATGCTAAAAATTTTAAAGAAGTATTAAAACAAAATGAAAATTTTTTTAGACACCTATTATTAGGAGAAGTTATACCAGAAACTAAAATTGATATGATTACTCAAGAAACTTTACAAGCTGAAAGAGAAATGGAACTATTAAAAATTTGTGATATGTGTGAATTAAATGAATATACTAAGAAATTTGAAAATATATATATCAAAGTATCTAAATCTATTAAAGAATGGAATCTATCGGAAGAAGATAAAAAATTATTAAATAGATATTTTCTTAAATTACCTTGGCCATGGTGTCAAAAGTTATTTGAAAATTACCAAATCTATTGGAGTAAAATAGAATGAGAAGACCCTAACCACAAAGCTGATACTTTAGGAATGAGAACTTCATTTGCTAAAAGAAAAATCGCCGAATGGTGTAAAAAAATCTATGTACCAACACCTATTTAGAAAAGATGGTAAAAAAGCTAATTTATGTTGTTATGGAGAAATAACATTTGTAACACAATTTGACTGTCATCAACCATCTAAAAAATCATATTATAAAAAGAAATTTAAGAAATATTTAAAACATTGGAAGAAAAATAAAGGATTTAAGAACCACAAAAAATATTTTAAGAGGAAAAAACCTTGGAATAAGGAATATAACCAATATAAGAAGCCTCAGAAGAAATCTAAGGAAGAATTTTATAAAAAATGTAAATATTTTACTTGTAATGAATTAGGACATATATCTCCTAACTGTCCTAATAAAAATAAAAGAGAAAATGTTAAATCTATTAAATTAATGGAAGAAAATTGAATACGATTCAGAATTTGAGATAATTGAAGATTTAGACGAATTATCTAAAATAGACTCAATTTACGAGCTTGATATTAAAGAAATTGAGGAACCTGAATTTGAACAGATATATATGAATCAAGAAATTATTGATATTGTTGAAGCTACTTTAGATAGTGAAGAAGAAACTTCACAAACAGTTATGTTTGATGAAGAAAGATATGGAGCTATAAAAGAAAAATAAATATCTTTAAGAGATAAAGGTGTTTTTATTAGACTAATACTACCTTGGTTTGACAAAACTATATACATTGACGAAGTACCTATTAACATAGAAAATGTTAAGGGCAATACTACTATACCTTTAATTACAAGAGAATGGGTTAATAGAGAATTATCATATATTAAAAGATCCACTAGAGAAAGATTAAAGAATATAGTGATTGGAGGAATCCAAATCATGATTAAAGGATACTTTAGAGAGGGAATGGATTTTCCTATACAAATATCTTTAATGGATAACATGATACTTCATGATCGTTTGGACGCTCTATCAAGAGTTGTCTCTGGAAATCTTGTCTATAAGAAAATTATATTTACTATAAGACCTGGATTTGCCATAGCTATATTAGATGAAAACTTAAGTTTAGGATTAAATCTATATCACAAAATTGGTAGATTAAGTATGCCACCAAGAAGTAAAGCTGTAACTTTACATTGTAAAGCTTTATATGCTTTTACTACTACACACCAAAAAGAAATCAATAAAATTTCAGGAGAATTCATAGAAATTCATGAAGACTTTAAAAATCTAGCACAATTTACATTACGAAGAATGCTAAGTGATTGTAACATTTCGTTGCCACAAGAGATATTACTTGACTTTCATTAACGATCTAGAAGAATAGACAGTAATGTAGGTAATCAAGGATTAGCAACTTTGAATACTTTTGGACAATTTGTAGTTAGAATGCCTAGTAGAAGAATAGAAAGAAATATCAGTACTAGAGAACTCTCAAACTCTAGTAGACCATCTACAAGTAGAAATTAAACAGCTATACCTAGAAATAGTATTGATATTGATTTAAGAAAAAATGAGGAAGATAATTTCCTTATATTAACAGAATATTTCAATAATCAAAATAACTACGAAGAAATCATAGCCCTTGTTAATATAGGAGCTTGTACTAGCAATAGTACTAGCCATATAAGAGCAGACTTAGTCGATCATCTAGTAGAAGAAAATCTGCACAAGGAATAACTCTTACAGATTATCATGGAATTAAATATGAAATTAAAATATTTGTTAATCTGAACTAAGTTTTACTGACATAGAAGGAGAACAATTTAAACTGAACCTTAAAATTCATAAAGATTATAGAAAAGGAAAAGATACAAGCCCAATATTACTTGGAATGAACTTTCTTGAAAAAGGTATCACCATTTGTTATTCAGAAAAACATAATGCAAATAACTGTTGAAGGTAAACAAAAAATGTTGCCTAGAGTTAATAAAAATAAAGAATTCATTTATATGATACAAGGAATTAGATCAATCAAAACTAGTATTTTGAGCCCATATATTGAGATAATTCTCAATTTACCAGACTACTGTATGATAAGATTTCATGTAACACTTGATACTAGATCAGGAATTTGCCTATATAAAAGAAATGTGTTCCCAGAACACTATTATAAAAGAGATTATAAGAAAACAACTTACGATCAAACAGCTAGTGATATTGTTGAAATATATAGAGATTTTGTGGAAAAATGTTCCTATTATTATTAGAAAAGGAGAATGTTTTATTCCACGAATATTCGCTACAGATAAAATTGGATGTGATATTCACTTAGGAGAAAATTTTATCTATACATATAGCCCTTTTACGCAAAATAAAGATAGTTTTGAATTTACTACACCTTGTAATCACAAAATTAAAGCATCCAAAATTTATAAAGCAATTGAAATTGCACATCATCTGATTAACCATAAACCTAGACATCAGAGTACTGCAGGTAATCGTGGTGGATGTTATACAGAAATCAATCAAAAACAAAGAATTCCTGTATTAAGAATTAACAAGTTAGAAGAAGAATTAGAAAATATTAAAATTGAACTAAACGAATGTTATCACGAACATCCCTTAGCAAAATGGGACAAAGATAAACCTATGGCAACCATTGAATTAAAAAATCCAGATATTAAGATATCAGGAAAACAATTCCCTTATAGCGAAGAAGATAAAAAGGAATTTGAAATACAAATTAAAGAACTTTTAGAATTAGGAGTTATAAGAGAATCATCTAGTCTATATAATAGTCCTGTATTTATGGTCAGAAATCATAGTGAAATTAAAAGAGGAAAAGCTAGAATGGTAATAGATTATAGAGATCTAAATTCTAAAACTATACCTAATAGCTAAAAATTACCAATAAAAGATTTGTTAATAAAACAAATACAAGGAAGTAAATTATATTCTAAATTTGATTGTAAACCTGGATATTGGCAAATAAAACCAGACGAAGCATCAAAACCTTTAACTAATTTTACTACTCGTAATACATTAGGACAATTTGAGTGGAATGTTATGCCATTTGGATTAATGAATGCCCTAACAATATTTCAACAAAGAATGTATAAGATTATTAGAAAAATAATTTTTTTTTTGTATTGCTTATGTAGATGATATCCTTATTCATAGTAAAAATTTAAAAGAACATATTGAACACCTTAAAATTTTTTATTATATTGCTAAAAAATATGGTCTAGCCCTATCGGAAAGAAAGGCAGAAATAACTAAAACTGAAATCGAATTCTTACGATATATTTTTACAGAAGAGAAAATACTCCAACAACCTCATATTGGAAAAAAGATTATCGAATTTTCAGAAATAATTAGAGATAAGAAAGAGCTGCAAAGCTTTATTGGATTATTAAATTATTCTGAAAAATTTATAAAAAACTATTCAAAATACAAAGTCCACTTTACCAAAAAGCTTAGAAAAGGAGTTGTATGGGAATGGACACGAAAAGATATTGAAATGATAAACCAAATAAAGAAAATATGTGAAAATTTACATGAATTAAATATTTCAAATGATGATGATTTCTATATTTTAGAAACTGATGCATCTCTATTACACTAGGGAGCGACCCTCAAAAGAAAAGAAAATCATAAAGAATTTCTTTGTAATCCATTATGTTATTGCCCAGAAGAACTTGTTGCATACACTTCAGGTGCATTTAAGGATGCAGAAACCAGATATGATATTAATTGTAAAGAATGTTTGGCTGTTAAGAAAGGAGTAGCAAAATTTGAACTTTATTTGTTACCGAAGAAGTTTCTTATTAGAACTGATAATACTCAGGTGAAACAATTATTGACAACTAAACTTGGAACAAGTGTAGCTGAAAGGCCACTTATTAGAATGCAAATGTGGTTTGCACCATTCAAATTTGATATTGTCCATATTAAAGGAAAAGACAATTTTATTCAAAATTTCTTAACCAGGAATGGAGCAAATCAAGAAGGAACTCGAAACATTGAAGTTCGAGATGAATGTGAAGATAGTTGTCATAGAATCCAGGATAACAATGATGGAAATGGTTGCTGCCAAGCTAGTATCTAAGAAAACCAACAGGGCTATATTATCCGTAGGCCCTAGTGCCAATAAATCTGGAGGTTTTTATGCCAATATTGAACAAGAAGCATTAAAGCTTCATAATCAATCTGTCAAGAAGAATACTACTTTATCTCCCTCATCGGAGAAAATTTATACAAATGATAGTATCTCTATACCAGAGCTAAATCGCTCAAATATTATCAAAGCCTGCAACACCCCTGGTGTTATGTATATAAAAAATAAAGATGATTTTATTTTAATATACGTATTGTTCAATCTTGCATGTTGCTGGTTCACCAGTATAGGAGGATGGATGAAAACTCTAATGTATGGAACTTATAACAAAGTTAATCTCTATCCAGGAGCCCCACCTTATTGAGTTCGCACTCTTTATGAAATGTGAGAAACATAATTTGTATTTACCTGTCTGAATCATTAAAAGAAATTTCTATGCTGCCAAAGGATGTTGTCCGAGTTATTGAAAGATATTGTTAAGTTCTTAAACACAAGAATATTTATATTAGGTTTTTCTTTGCTTGTTCTGAATGAGAAGATGAAGAAGATAAGTTGCTTCCAGTACGCCATGTCATAAGAATATCTACCACTTCTAAGCATTTCCAGCCTAAGAAAAGTGAAGTTCATGAAACTATACCAGAAGACACTATCAAGATGATAGCTTTCCGTAGAGCCAAAGGATATAAAGAGCAGTTCGAGCATATCCAAAAGGTTATTGAAGAAAAACAATATATTTGGGTTTACGAGTCACAAGTTTACATGATTTACAGTAAAGCTATTGCACCCACTAAACAAGAAGATTGACACTATCTCGACACATGGTGTGATCATATCTTTAAAGGACAAGCTTGTGAGACACAGAAAACAAAAGAAGAGTTATGCAAACAATTTTGATGTTATCCTAATCATAAGTGAGAGTGTTGTTGCACTGAAGGCGACATCTCACCAATCTCTCTTGACCCATCAGAATTTTCGGAAGAGTGGTTTGAGTCATATATAGAAAAGTAAGGGACCCCTTTATCACTGCTTTATCAAAATCATTTTGATAAAAAAAACTGTGGGTTTACCTCAATTATTTTCAGATTACGACAAGAAAACTTTAGGCCATAGTAAGATACTCAATATCTTACACAGTTAAAGCAACAATAATGAATGACAACTGTGGAGCTTTTTCTAGTCTATAAATTGAAGACTAGTTCTTAAGAGGGCGGGGGAGTCAAAATATCAAAAATTTATCTTTCTACCTTGTATTCCAAGTCTTGTAACAATTTCAATTTTTTTTTTCTTTGAAGTGAAGTGTGTAATAAGGTAATCTCTATAGAGTTCTAATTTCCTTATAGAAAGTACCAAGTGTGTAGCCGAAGTATGTATATGTACTCTTATATGAGAGCTATTAGTGTGATGTGTTTATGAAAGTTATTTGAAAAGGGTGTTTTCTCATCCTTATTACTTTCTCAAAAACTCTTTTCTTACTTATACTCCAACGGTGAAAACCTTGAGGGTCAGTGCAAGTATCTTGTTGCTGTTTTACCGTGTGTAGGTGTTTTTAGCATTATTGAGAAAGCATTGAGAACTCTGTTACCATTCAAGGTGATGTTTTAATAAGGAGTTGAAAGGAAAACTGTGATTCCGTGTGATCCATTGTGAAATATGCAAAAGGGTCAGAGAGAAAAAAAAATTATGTGCGGAAGTCATGTTGGACCATAACCCACTTTCTTAAATTCAAATAGCACCGATCACTTATATATGAGTATATTAACATATGGGTGCAAGCTCAAGGGAAATCTCATTGATATTACTCTGTCTTTATCTTTTGCTTCAATACTGTAAGATCTTTCTTATTTATATCAAATACTTGCATTAATTGTTGCACTCATGTTATTTATGAAGTTCTTATGACTTTTATTCATAGCCTTAGAAGAAAAACTTAGGGATTATTTATCATAATATTGATAGTTTGATGCCAGGATATACTATTAAAGGATTAGATAATTTATAAAAAAAATTTGTTAGAAAATATAAATAATATTACTTCTCAGTTAGAAAATATTAATATACTATCTGAAGAATTTAATAGACTTAAAAAAACATACAAACAATATGTTATAAATTATTCTAATTTATTAGACCATAGAATGGATTTATATTTTGATATTCAAAATAGAAGGAATACAAGATAAACTTGAAAGATAGGACTAATTCTGCAATATACTTATTTGAATTCATTAAGGCTAATTTAGACCTTTTATCAATTGAAAAGGTTAAGTGATTTGTCTCGGTCATTTTGAAAATTATCCTAGACTAAAGGAGAGATTGGGAAATAATTAATATTTAGAAGGGGAGATGGTAGAGGGGGTAAATATGTAAAATAGTTTTTATAATAATAATAATAATAATAATAATAATAATAATAATAATAATAATAATAATAATAATAATAATAATTATTATTATTATTTAGAATTTCAATTATATCTTATTTTGAAAGAAATACATGTAACTCTTGGGGTCTATTTTATTGTAAAGATGAAATTGAATTGAACTGAAAACGAATTTTAGGGAATTGAATTGTCTAAAAATTATTTTCATAGGAATTGTAATTTATTGTGTTTGATTAGTATAAAATTTCACGTGAAAAATGTTGAAATAAAAGTGTTTTTTATGTTCGTTTGACTTTATTTTACATGAAAATTGTCAATTAAAGGGATAAAATTTACTGTGTTGGAGATGAAATTTATTTCCATTGCTAAAAAAATAAAAAATAAAAATTCAAAAAAATTATCTATCTTTTGGTGTTCGTTTGACTTTATTTTATATGAAAATTGTCAATTAAATGAAAATATTTTTTTATAATAATTCTTAGAAGTTGTGAATTGAGATTTTTAAAACACTTAAGATGCATTTTGTTTACTGTTTTTAAGTTATTTTCAATTTTACAAAATATTGAAAACGTGTTTGTCTGTTATTTCTAAAAAGGCATTTTCGAAAATAAGATAAAAATTATAAGATAAAACTCAAAATACATTTTTGACATTTTGAGTGTTTTCAGTGTAAATTTTGACAGCACCAAAATTATGGAATACGAGCGTTTAAACAAAATTCAATTTTAAAAATTAAAATTAAAATTTGAAAAAATTAAATAAAAATTTGAAATAGTAAATTCTAAAAAAAAAATTTCAAAAAATATAAATAAAAATTCTGAAAAAAAAATAAAATTATTAAAAATTCTAGAAAGATAAAAATTATAAAAAAATAAAGGTAGTTCAAGCTCTTAATAATTATTTACATAAAAAATATTTAAAAATATTTAAATGAATATAAATTAAAACATTCCACGTTCACGTTATTAATTTTTATTTTGAACTAAATTTATCATTTATTCTTGATGATCCCAGATCTTGTCAATCCTGAACTTGGTCCATGAACCTCGATCACTTGTCATGAACCCGGACCTCAATATCCCATAAAACTACCAAAACAAGGTCGGGCATTTGAGGTCGGGGTATGCATTTCGACTCATCAGCCCTTCTATACGATCTATGAGAACACTAATCCTACTTTGACCACAACCCTTATCTTATTAGACTCCTTCTTCGATTCAAACAATGTTTGAACACTTGGAATAAAACACTAACTACTTATCCTACGAGGATAAGGACCGCAAAAGAATAAGTCCTTCTAAGACTCCATCATTAACACCTATAAATACACAATTTGTGCTCATTTTTGAGGTACATTTTTCATTATCTCCAGTTTATAGCCTCATGCATATAATTCTCTTTCTGATTTAAGTATCGGAGGGGTGACGAGCACACACCTCGTTGCCTTTGTTGCAGGTATTCAAAGATTGTTCGTGTTCATCAAATTTCGAAGTTCGATCATCAAGTTCGAGTTCTTTCAAATAGTATTTTTTTGGTAGCATCATTAGCGCCGTCTGTGGGAATCGCTACCAAAAGCCATGGTCAATACACGTTCAGGTATTTCTCCAACAAGCTCATCCGTTCCAGATAACCCTCCTCCTCCTGAGGAACGCCATATCCCTCAAGAAGAATCGTTGGAGATGCCAGCACCTCCTCAAGCTGTCATTTTCGCTGGAGCTTTTGAGGAACTTCGCCAGCAGGTGGCTACATTAACCCAATTGTTAAGCCAGAGAAATTCGCACCCGTCGCATACCCCAACCCTTGAAGGTGGCTTTATGGCAGATACCCGGGCTCGAGTCCGTTGCACAGCCCATGATGAAGGTGGGGTTGGAATTTCAGGCGCACCACAGTGGCTTCAGGTTCAAGGTCCGTTACAATGGACTCCATTGAACTCTCTAGAATTATTCAAGAAGGGATAGCAGCAGGTATGCAACAAAATACTCGGGCAGCAACAGGGTTCATCCCCAATACGCCATTCACTCCAGAAGTCCTCTCGCATCCCCTCCCCGATAGGTTCAAATATCCTCGGATAAAGGAGTACGATGAGACAACCGACCCCATCAATCATCTCAATGTGTACACGAATATCATGAACTTACAGGTTTCACCTGATGCAGTAATGTGCAAGGCATTCCCCCAAACCCTCACAAACGCAGCTAGAGATTGATTTTCCACATTGGAACTGAACTCTAGTGCCTCCTTCTCAGATTTGGCCGATAAGTTCTCCACTTTCTTTGCAAGCAGCAAACGAATCAAAAAGACAGCCACATCACTCATACAGATGCGTTAAGGACCCAACAAAACAATGCGCAGTTTCATGACCAGGTTCAATAAAGAAAGGCTTCAGATCCCCGATCTACATATCACCGTTGCAGTCTCGGCACTGACATACGCCATTAAGTGCGAAGCATTCAAGATGTCCTTGTCTAAGACCCCGTCGAAGTCAGTCACCGAGCTACTCACATGAGCTGAGAAGTACATCAATATCGAGGAAACCATGGCCCCAAAAAGATAAGTTTCCTCATCTGGAAGGTTGGATCAGAAAAGTCCGCATGAGTCCAGCTTGAGACAAGATATACCTAGGGTCTAGCCAAGGAAGGACCCACCCTCAACATCTTTTACCCATTTGAACACCTTAAGGTCTAACATTTTGATGGAAATCAAGGACTCGAGGGAACTGAAGTGGCCTCCCAGATTGCGGTCTCTTCCCGATACTCGTGACAAGAGTAAGTACTGTGATTTCCATAGAGATCACGGATATACAACGGAAGACTGTTTGGCCTTGAAGCGAATATTGAAGCTCTTATAAAAATGAGATTTTTGGGCTCTTACATTAGCAATGACAAGTGCCTAAGGGATAATCAGAACGGAGGCAAAGGCCTAGAGGGTCGGGGAAACAGGCAACCATCTGCCAATACTATCAATATCATTGTCGAAGGAACAGCCTCGGGAGGAGATTCTAGCAGCGGGCGTAAATAGTATGTCGGGCAGCCTCCAAACATCTCAAGACCAAATTTTGGCCGTGCAGAGGACATCACTTTTGGAATGGAGGACTTGGAAGGCATAGCATTCCCTCATGATGATGCTCTGGTCATATTGGCCATCATCGTGAACTTTGAAGTCAAGAGAGTTCTAGTAAGTAACGGAAGTGCAGCAAACGTACTGTCTCATGAAGCCTTTGTTCAAATGGGGATCTCATCAGAACAGCTCAAGCCAGTCAAAACACCCCTCCAAAGATTTGGAGGTGGGGTCATCACCCCGAAAGGTATCGTCGGGTTGCCCTTAACATTGGGGACAGAAGGTAAAGACACAAATCACTACCTTTGAAGTTGTCCGTACGCCGATAGCTTACAACGCCATACTGGGAAGACCATTGTTCAACAGAATTCGAGCTATTGTCTCAACTTTCCACTTGGCTATGAAATTCCCAACTACTAATGAAATTGGGGTAGTCCGAGCCAACCAATCAGTGCCCCGACAGTGTTATGTGACTAGCGTTCGAAAAATCAAGAACGACGTCATGCAAGTTATAGAGCTCGAGCTCGAGCATGAAAATCACAGGAGACTGGCTCCGGTGGAAGGATTGGAAGAGGTCGAGATCGAGCTTGGAAGAAAAGTGAAAATTGGTCGGGGGCTAGATACAGCGATCATGTCTGAACTGCTAAGTTGTCTCTCCCGCAACATTGATGTATTTGCTTGGAATGTCGAGGACATGCCTGGAATTAATCCAAAGGTTGCAGTATATAGACTTAACATAAATCCGGAAGCAAGACCTGTAAAGCAAAGGAAGAGACTGTTTGCACCAGAAGACGAGAAGTCATAAAGGAGGAGATCGCTAAACTTGTTAACGCACAGTTCATTCGAGAAGTACAATATCCCGAGTGGCTGGCCAACGTGGTTCTTGTCAAGAAAGCTAATGGAAATTGGCGAGTTTGCACTGACTTCACAGATTTGAATAAAGCATGCCCCAAAAACAGTTATTCTCTACCTCGAATTTACAATTTGGTAGACAGTACGTCAGGTCATATGCTATACAGCTTCTTGGATACTTTCTCGGGGTATCACCAAATTCTCATGGTGGAAAGAGATCAAGAGAAGACCTCATTCATGGCAAATTTAGCCATCTATTGCTATAGGTCATGCCCTTTGGACCGAAGAATGTTGGAGTAACATATCAAAGGTTGGTAAACAAGATCTTCGCCAAGTTAATTCGAAAAACGGTCGAAGCATATGTGGATGATATGGTGGTTAAGAGCAAACAGCTAAATAGTCAAGTTTCTGATCTAGAGGAAGTGTTTGCTACGTTACGGAGGTACAACATGAATCTCAACCTGGCAAAGTGTGCGTTTAGGGTGGCATTTGGAAAATTCTTGGGTTTTATGATCACGCATAGAGGAATAGAGACAAATCCTGATAAAATCCAAGCTGTAATAAGTATGGAGACCCCTAAGTGCAAAATGGACATTCAGAAGTTGACAGGTCGCGTAGCAGCACTGAACAGGTTTGTTTCCTGGGCAGCGGACAAGTGTTTCTCATTTTTCAAACTACTTACGGGAATAAAGGGTTCGACTGGAACGAAGAATGTAACTTAGCTTTTCTGGAACTCAAACAGACATTATTAACGTCTCCAGTACTTATGAAACCCGAACTCGGTGACACCCTGCCATTATACTTGGCCGTTTCTGAGAATGCAGTAAGCAGTGTCTTGGTAAAGGAAAAAGGAAGATTTCAGCAACCTGTTTACTTGTAAGTAAAGTGCTCCTCGATGCAGAAACACGATACACGCTTGCAGAACAGCTCGCCCTTACTTTGGTAATAGCTGCCAGAAAATTATGGCCGTACTTTCAGTCACATCCAATTGTTGTGCTCACTAACCAACCTCTTAGACACATACTCCAGAAGCCGGACGTCTCAAGAAGACTGCTGATATGGGCAATTGAACTCGGTGAATTTGACATAGAGTTCAAACCACGACCTGCAATCAAGGCCCAAGCTTTGGCCGACTTCATAGCAGAGCTTACTTCGAGATCCTCAGAAACACTGGCCAAAGGTGAGCATGACCTTGGAAACATGGGAGATTTTTGTTGATAGAGCATCCAATAGGTCGGGCTCGGGGGTCGGCATCATCATCACAAGTCCGGACAAGACTACAGAGATACAGTGTGCTCTCAGATTTGAACTCGAGGCTACCGATAACAAAGCAGAGTATGAAGCCATTGTCATAGCCCTGGAACTCGCGAAAAATCTTGAGTGTGAGCGTGTCAAAGTTTTCAGTGACTCACAGCTAGTTGTCGGGCAAATCGAGGGGTCTTTCAAAAGAAAGGACGAAAAGATGAGCTTATACTGTTTGAAAGTACATGACCTCTAGAGGTAGTTCGTAAGTTGTGAAATTCTGAAGGTAGCTAGAGCCGAAAATGCCAAAGCTGATGCATTATCCAGACTCGTCTTCATAGGTTTGAACAGGCTCGATAGAACCGTGCACATCAAGATAGTTACAGAACCCAGCATAGCTCAAAAGCCAAGTGTCATGGACATCGACCATGAGCCCTTCTGGATGGATCCAATAGTTGATTACATAAGTAATGGCAACATACCTGCAGACCCTCGGCTTGCTAGAAGCATTCGGTATAGAGCTGCTAGGTATTGTATAATTAAAGGAGTCCTGTTCCACAGGAGTTTCACAGTCCCATATCTAAGATATCTCAAACCTTCCGAGTCTCTTCAAGCAATGACTGAAGTTCATGAAGGCATTTGTGGAAATCTCCAGGGAGCCCGAGCTCTTGTGTATAAGTTGATAAGGTATGAATACTACTGGCCAAGTTTGAAGAAAAATGCCACAGATTATGTCTAGAAGTGCAACAAGTGCCAAAAGTTTGGCCATATCATACATGCTCCTACTGAGGAACTAACATCCATTCACTACTCAGCTCCTTTCGAATAGTGGGGAGTTGATATTCTTGGACCATTCCCCTTGGCTCGAGGATAATTAAAATTTGTAGCTGTGGCAGTGACGTATTTCTCAAAGTGGGTAGAAGTCGAACCAGTAGCGACAATTTCGGAGCCGAAGCTCATGTCATTCATATGGAAGTCCGTCATATGCCGGTTCGGGATACCAAAAGTCCTCATCACAGATAACGGAAGGCAATTCGACAGTCCTCAGTTCATGAACTTCTGCGCCAACAATGGGATCGATCATCACTTGACCTCGGTATCACACCCGCAAAGTAATGGGCTCACCGAAGTAACTAATCAGATCATATTGCAGGAACTTCGAACAAGGATAGGGGACGCCAAAGGTGACTGGCCTAATGAACTTCCTTCGATACTATGGGCATATAGGACTTCACACAAGGCAACAACTGATGAAATGCCCTTCATGCTTGCTTTTGGACTTGAGGCTACCATCCCAATCGAGGTTAGCCTTCCCACAATAAGAAAGCTTGAGACAAATAGGGATTGACAAACTACTGAGCACCTTGACCTGCTTAAAGAGGTAAGGGAGCAAGCCTCACTTAGGGCTGCAAGTTATCAGAACAGGACGACGAAGCACTTCAACAGCAACGTCCAGACGAAGAGGTTCAGAGCTGGCGATCTTGTCCTTAGAAAAGCAGAAGCCGCCGGACATTAACTAGGGAAGCTGGGACCAACATGGGAGGAACCCTTCAAGGTCATAAGAAAACTTAAAGGTGGAGCCTATAGCCTCAGAGACACATCGGGGAAACCACTATACTCTGAAAATATACTACAAGTGACTAGCTATAGCTATAATTATAATTTTCTCTTTTAGGGCTTGCATGCTTGCTTTATGTTTGCTTAATTTCATTTTTACTTTTCGGGCTCTAAAGCCTTGACAGCTCATGCTCAAATAAGCTCAGGTATCAACACCCTTGAGCCCTTTTAATAACACATGAAAATTTCTTTATTGCGTTGCTTCGCTATTAACAAAATTAGCGTAAGGCCGTGCTTCGTGCATGCAGCTAATACCTTTACAAAATTAGCGTAAGGTCGTGCTCCGCGCCTACAGCTAATACCGTTACCAAATTAGCATAAGGTCGTACTCCGCATATGTAGCTAATACCTTTACAAAATTAGCATAAGGTCGTGCTCCGCGTATGCAGCTAGTACCTTGACAAATTAGTGTAAGGCCGTGCTTCACGCATGCAGCTAACACTCGACCAATAGAACCAATCACATGACCTTAAATAGCAAACAGGTCGGGGCATATAAGCCCCGACCTTATCGATCCCAAATGATCACCCAACCAAGAAATATGAGGTCGAGATCGGGGGCATGATGTAACTGTCCCATGTAACCTAGCCCGACTTTACCCTAAAAAAGAATAAGCGGCCCATTGGTCACCCTCTCGATATGGAGTGATGATTAAATTACAAGGGACAAGCCCGACCTTTTCTTCAATTCATCATCGACCCATTGGTCGCCACTCGATATAAACAAATTAAAAAATCAGTACCCAACACTAGTACACAAACTAGTTGTCCCCAAACACAACAATACACCCTCGAACTTTGAAATTGACGTCCCACAATCAGTGTTATTTAAAGGATCGATGTGTCCATAGTTTCAAAGATAAATATTGTTAAGATAGGCAATACCCCCGAACTCTTACACACACTCGAGCTATGAGCTAAATGATTGCGATATGTGATCTACACTAACAACTGAACTCTAAACTATTATAATAGCTCGAATTCAAAATTATAATGTTCACACACGAACACAAAATCAACGTACGATCTCGTAGGAAAAATAAAATGCATAAACTGATAATGAAAAGCCTCTCAAAGATGGAAGCCCAGTTCGGGCAATAAACTTTGCATTTAATCAAGTTCATAAGAAGTTCATAAACCCATATCGAGCAAAATACATGAGCAAAAAAGAAAAGTTACAAAAATATCTATCTCAGGGTCGAGAAAGGGGCCTAATCTAGATCGACGGGGTCGCTCCCGCCTCCATTGTCGAGGGTCCTAGCATCATCATCATCATCATCATCATCATCCCCATCGTCCTCAGAAGAAGAGAGCTCGAGGTCTTTTGCAAGCTCGTTCACAGTCTTTAGCTCCTCGACCACTGGCTTTAAATCTTTGGGGAACTTGGTCCTGAGGAATGAACGAGCTAGCCGCAATCCATAGTAATACAAGCCAGACCCGTATTGGCCCAGGAGAGTCTTGAACTCATCGGACTTCTTGAACTCATCGACGGCTTGAGCCCGGGTCTCTGCTCGAGCATTCACAAGCTCCACCTCAAAAGAGCTTCGGGACTGAATGAGCTCGAGCTTCGCCCCCTCGGCTTCTTTCCTTGCCAACTCGACCTCGTCCTTGGCCTTCTTAAGGTCCACCTTGGCCGCCTCCAAGGCCCTTTCAAGCTCCTGGGCCCTCTTAAGCGTAACCTCGCTCTTAGCCTCGAGCTCGGCTATATGATCTGAGGAATTCAAGCCCTTGAGCCCCAGACCCTGAGCTACGCTTAGTGTCTGCAAAAACAAGTATGGAACTCGACGTTAGTACGAATGAAGAAACCTGTTGAGGGTACCAGAAGCATTCATATTAAAAGCAAACTTTCAGTGTAAGGAGCTCGAGAGTTCGAACCCCTTCGTTCATGTTGACCTCCTTCTCATACTTGTCAACTATGCCCAGGATAAGAGCACAATCGGTGTATTCCTCGAGCGACTTGGTGGGCATAGGGTCGTCGTCATCAGCTAGGAGGTCCGACCCATAGCAAGGAGTACGAGCCCGAGTTTGTTGTTGGGGGGTTGGCTGTCGTGGAGGGGTCGAGTTTTGCAAGCTCTGCCCCAAGTCCACCAAGGTTGGACAAGCGGCCTCCCGTGCCCCTTTTTCCCCTTGGACAGGGCATTTGTCAGGGCTTTAGACTTCGAGCCCTTGACTTTTTGACATACGTTGTCCAACAGTGCAAACGGGTCGAAAGACATCTCGAATTCTGCAAGCAGAAACGACAAAGACATTAACTCGAACTATAGATTGATGCTTACACATGAAATGGCAAAGATTACATAAAAAGAAAGATCATATCCTCAAGGCCTTTCACATTAGCAAGGTCGAGGGTGTCGTCTTCGAGCAAGTAATCGATCTTGTCTGCAAGGGGATCGTGGTTCACTAACCTCAACCTATCTCTCTCTAAAACCTCGAAATAAGCCTGACTTTCGTTGAACCTATCCTTATCAGGGATTTCCCACTTTGGGCTAAAATGATGGTCGGGGTCTTGAGGTTTCACAAAAAAGAAACGTTCATTCCAACCCCTGAGTGAGTTCAGGGTCTCGGGAGTTCTAAACCCCCCTTGGTGGATAAATAAACAAAATAGATATATCCCGAGGAGAATTTCATATAAAAAACCATTAGAAGTAGGTCGACCTTAGGTTCAACCTCGAGGCACCTACACAGTATGAAGAAATACACTAATGACCTCCAACCGTTTGGGGCTAGTTGACCCGAACTCAGGTAGTATGAGGTCAGAAAATGGAGGAAAAATGGGTAAAAAGGCCACCTAAGCCCGGCCTTAAGAGCGTCCCTAAAAAAGGTCATCTCCCCCTCCCGAGCTCCTAACACGGTCTCAGTTGGCCTGGAGTTCTAATGTCACAAATTGGCATGATCTCGAACTCTCTAGCTATTTTAATAATCACATGTTCTTTGTACTTGGTCGGCTCTTTGGGATATATCAAGTCGTCAATATGGGAATTAACGGGGATGGCCATAGGAATGATAGATGTATCTACATCTTCAGGCCTATCACTATAGTTTGAGTCTTTAGGCACCTGGCTACAGTCACTGTTACTAGACCCAGTACTACCACTACTTGACATTATAGTATAATCAAATAAAACAACTTAAGGGCTCGAACTCTTACCTCTATGGATGGTCGCTCACAAACCCACTAATCCCCGAACTAGAGCTCGATTTATAGAGATGAGAGTGAAAAGTGGAAAATGGGGGTGAAAGTTGGGATATTTATAGGGGATTGTGGGATACCAATGGTCATGCAATCTCAACCCTTGGACCAAGACACGTGGCGAGCATCTAAGGTCGTGCTCTGACATTACATGTGGCGGCCATCTGAGGTCGCTCTCTAACATCCCATCAAACGCTCGACACGTAGAAAGACACCTGGACATTTATGCCTCTATATCTTCGCTCATAGATCAGGCTTGGACGTAAATCTATGACCTCGATGCACGGGGGCCAGTGATGATCC
This sequence comes from Olea europaea var. sylvestris, assembly GCF_002742605.1. Taxonomy (NCBI): domain Eukaryota; kingdom Viridiplantae; phylum Streptophyta; class Magnoliopsida; order Lamiales; family Oleaceae; genus Olea; species Olea europaea. The sequence goes on from NW_019239468.1 coordinate 84,463, forward strand.
CAGATCTTGTCAATCCCAAACTCAGTCCATGAACCCTGATCACTTGTCATGAACCCCCGACCTCAATACCCCCATAAAACTACCAAAACAAGGTCGGACATTTGAGGTCGGGGTATGCATGTCGACTCGTCAGCCCTTCTATACGATCTATGAGAACACTAATCTTACTTTGATTACAACCCTTACCCTGTCAGACTCCTTCTTCGACTCAAACAATGTTTGAACACTTGGAATAAAACACTAACTCCTTATCCTACGAGGATAAGGACCGCAAAAGAATAAGTTCTTCTAGGATTCCATCATTAACACCTATAAATACACAACATGTGCTCATTCTTGAGATACGTTTTTCATTATCTCCAGTTTATAGTCTCACGTATATAATTCTCTTTCTGATTTAAGCATCGGAGGGGCGACAGACACTCACCTCGTTACCTTTGTTGCAGGTATTCAAAGACCGTTCGTGTTCATCAAAATTCGAAATTCGATCATCAAGTTCGAGATCTTTCAGGTATATTTTTTGGTAGCATCAATTCTTATTTTATTTTTGTAGTGAAAAAATATATTTTGTTAACCTTAAAAAATATATATATATATATATTACTTGATAATTTATTAACATAAAACTATTCTATTATTATTGATTAACCAAATGTAATGTAATAAAATGTTATAAAATAATTTTTCAAAATGACAAATTTTTTTTTGAAATTTTAAAACAAACCCTCATAACAGAAATTAAAAATGAATTTAAAATTGAAAATTGAAAATTGGAATACTAACCAAAACGGGTCCTCAATCCCTGTAATTTTACCTTTTAAAAAACTCATTTTTTTTTTCTAACTTATTTTAACTGACATTCTTCTTGTAAATAATTTTAAATGTAAGTTACTTTTTTTACTTTTTAACTACAAATTATCTAAATAATCATTATTGCAAAATTCATTATCCTAAATAGGGATCAAACACACCCTTTTCGATCTATTTTCACAATGAATAATGTCGTTCATAATGAAAATTGTCATCTAAAGTGATATACACATGATAATTTGTTGTTTGATGGGTCAAAACAAACCCTCATAACAGAAATTAAAAATGAATTTAAAATTGAAAATTGAAAATTGGAATACTAACCAAAACGGGTCCTCAATCCCTGTAATTTTACCTTTTAAAAAACTCATTTTTTTTCTAACTTATTTTAACTAACATTCTTCTTGTAAATAATTTTAAATGTAAGTTACTTTTTTTACTTTTTAACTACAAATTATCTAAATAATCATTATTGCAAAATTCATTATCCTAAATAGGGATCAAACACACCCTTTTCGATCTATTTTCACAATGAATAATGTCGTTCATAATGAAAATTGTCATCTAAAGTGATATACACATGATAATTTGTTGTTTGATGGGTCGTAAATTGTCATGTATATATTACGTAGGACAACTATAACTATTCGATAGTCTTCACTCTGAATGCATCCCCCTTTCATAATCCGATTTTCAAGATTTTTGAACCTGACCATGTCCATTGGTGCTCCATGCTCCTAAAGATGAACCCCTCCATACATGATCGATCCCCTCTCACGTGCACTAAATACCAAACCCTCAACACGCCTGAACGCGTAGCTGCCAGCTGTCTGGCCATGGATTTCTCAGTGGACCCCTAATAGCACGACACTCACCGTACACAACGCCCATCTCGCCTCCCCATATTATTCTCATTCCACACGGAAATCCGTAAACGGACATTCCAATTAAACGCTCAACTGTGTGCGGCGTGTGAAAAATCTATTCACTTATAGAGCCCCAAAAGCTTCCTCATCAATGAAAAAGAAAGCGAGTAATTTCAAAAGAAATAGTGAAAGGAAAAACCCATTACGAGTGTTGTGATTAGGGATCAAAGGGGGAGAAAATTCTGCTGATGACAATGAGTGGGCTATTTGAAGGGGATCCGGGAATGGCAGCCAAGGCGATGGAGTTGAAGAGGGAACTGCAGAAGTTAGTGAAGGCAATTGTAGATGAGGATGATGTTAATGTAGGGGCAATTGATAGGGCCCAGCAAATGTTGTGTGCTTTAAAGGAATTGAAGGTAAAACAATCATTATCCTCCTCGAAGGTTCATCCTCATCATCATGATACAATTTCAGAGAAGATTCCAGAGGAGTTTAATTGCCCACTTTCCAAGGAACTCATGAGGGATCCGGTTATTGTTGCATCTGGTCAGGTTCGTAATTTTATTTTCACAATTCAGATTTATTTTTGAAATACATTTATGATTTGTTTATTGAATTGACGATAATGTAAGTGACATATAATTTGGTCACTGAATTATGAGCTGGTTTGGTCCTCCAAATTGAATTTGATATTTATAGGGATCCCCACCCCACCCCCACTCCCCCTTCTGGAGCTTTCTGGAAACTAAAACATAACATTATGAGGAGAAAATACTTTTTTTACTAATCTATGTTTATAATGTAAAGTAAATGTCTGTTATCAAAATATTTTTTATTCTTCTGCATTTTATTTTGGTTTTAGAGCTGAGAAATCTGTAAATGGTCTGTATGCTATTTCTGGGATTTTTAGTATTCTATAGATGTGATTTTTAACCAATTTCATGCCAGTTTATTAGCATAATGCACCTTGCATTTCCTGTCTCAAGATTTGTTTTTGGGGGCATTATGAACATTTTTTTTTTTAAAATTAATTTTGCAGACTTATGATAGACCATTTATCCAAAAATGGTTGAAAGCTGGGAACAGGATATGCCCGCGAACGCAACAAGTACTCTCTCACACTAATCTTACACCTAACCACTTGATTCAGGAAATGATATTACAAGGGTGCAAAAATCATGGGATTGAATTGCCGGAACCTGTCCAGTATTCCGATGAGGATGTATTAACTGAAGCGGATCGAGAACATTTCCTTTCTCTGCTAAGGAAAATGTCTTCAACGTTATCTGCTCAAAAGGAAGCTGCAAAAGAGTTGCGGCAGTTGACGAAAAAAATGCCATCTATCCGGGCACTTTTTGGTGAATCTGTTGATGCCATACCTCAGTTGCTTTCTCCAATTGCTCAAAGCAGGTCAAGAAACAGTGTTCATCCAGACCTGCAAGAAGATTTAATAACAACACTTTTGAATCTCTCAATTCATGACAACAATAAAAAGCTCGTTGTAGAAACACCAATTGTTCTTCCTCTTCTTATGGATGCATTAAGACTGGGAACAATCGAAACAAGGAGCAATGCAGCTGCCACACTTTTCACATTATCGGCTGTTGACTCAAATAAGGTCCTCATTGGAAAATCAGATGCCTTGAAACCCCTCATTAACCTATTAGATGAGGGGCACCCTTTAGCAATAAAAGATGTTGCTTCAGCTATCTTTAATCTATGTCTTATTCACGAGAATAAGTCAAGAGCTGTTCGAGATGGTGCAGTGAGAGTGATCATGAAAAAGATCATGAATGGAATGCATGTTGGTGAATTACTGTCCATCCTTGCTATGCTTTCAACTAATCAAAAGGCTATTGAAGAAATGGGAGAGCTTGGGGCTGTTCCATGCTTGCTTCGTATAATTCGAGAGACCTCTTGTCCTCGCAACAAGGAGAATTGCATTGCTATCCTTTATACCATATGTTATAGTGATCCATCCAAATGGAAGGAGATGAGGGTGGAAGACAGTACTTATGGAACAATCTCTCGGCTCGCTCAAAACGGTACTTCAAGAGCCAAGAGAAAGGCTAGTGGTATTCTTGACAGACTGAATAGAGCTGTCAATCTTCCACATACGGCATGATGAGTACTTTTATGCAAATATTCTGTAAATTCTGCATAGTTTTCCCTTCACAACCATTAAGGTATATTTTGGGCATTTTAGCCTTTGTTCTGTATATTCTACTATCTCAGCAGGTGTTGGACCCCACGTTTACGGCCAATGGTTACTGTGAACAGTTTCCGATAAGATTCTCCATAAAATAGTTGAATAATTGATGTCCGTGGTTTCGAGTAGACTGCATTTTTATCTGTGAAAATCTGTCATCGTCTCTTTTTGCTACCTATAATGTCTTGTTTTTATGGATTGTTGCATTATTATTTAGTCAAATAATTCCTGCACATGGCTTTGCTTGTTGTGCTGCTTGAGTTTTACTTGAATTATTAGATGGATATCTTCAATTTTTCCACAGTTATGTATCCTGATCCTAAGTTAATTGTGTCTCTTTCTGGGAAATGTGAAGTTGGCACAAATGAATGGATTGAAAGAGTTGGGATTAAGGAGGGAATTGGTAGTAATCTTCATTGATGATGATAATCATTAACGCCGAACGCAGCAGCAAAAAAAATCTCAAAACTTACCCTGATTTTATATCCGAATGAGGCCAATAAATTTGTCGTTGATGATTGTAGGAGTGGCTGCAGATAGTTTGGCAATGCAATGGACGTTTATTGGCTTGTATGATTTGTTTTGTGGCCCATCCAACATGATTGATGATACTCTTGTCTTTCTTGTGAACCTCTTCACTGCTGAACTTGTATCTTGTTTTACCTGTTGAAAATGTCCCTTGTGTCATCATTTTCGCTACAGTACCGGCTTAGTAGTTTTGTATTTATATGGTGAGGAGAATTCTACCTTTTGATTTGGTGTTACAAAATGAAGAGTCGATATTTTTTGGATTTCAGATGCGTCCAACCTTGTGGGTCCTCGAGCCCTCTCCAATCAAATATAATGGCACTTTCTTATCTGTACAAAGGGACAACAATCTAGCCCTTTCAAGTGGTGTCCAAATATATCGTCTTCAGTGAGCCAGGAGACGAGGTTCTGTAATCCTCCTCCTCCCATTTGCCGGCCACTCAACAGTCGGCTGGTCGGTCATGTTCACCTGGATTCTTGAATCCACCAATGGATAAAAAGACAAGGAGAAAAAGATGTAAAAATGAAGCATATCTTCTGAAAAGGCAGAGTGATGCATATCATTTGATTGAAATTGTTGTTTTTCCCAACAAAATGCACTTGATTCTGCATGAACTTACTTTAGCTCGTGAAAACGAACACATTCAACGTCTCCGATCATGAACAACATCACTGAAAAAACTGGTTTTACTGGGAAATTCAGGTAAGAGAAGAAAGTTTGTATTCTGATGCAACCAATGTTTAAAACGGTAAATAAGATATTGAGGAATTTTTCATTTGTGAGACGAGGCATTTTGAAGTGTTAAGTCACGAAAACTCGAAAAATAAGTACAAACCTTTAAATGATAAAAATATCTACCAGTAAAAAACCATAAACAACTTCAAAAATTTATAATAGGACAATTTAAGGTATTAACTTGCAAACTAACATCAAATAACACAAAATAAGTGTTTTTCTTTTAATAAATATGTATTGTAGTTGTGTTCAATTTGATGAATTATAATTGTAATAAATGTTTGTAGTTTCATTATTTTAATTAGTGATTGGCTCTTTCAAAATAAGTTTTGCTTCTAAATAATTTTTGTTATAGCTGAGTTGATTTTTGATTTATTATAAATAAATTGAAGTGACGCCTTAAAACTTGAGAACATGTTTTTAAAAAATGGTTGACAATTATTTTTTATTTTTTTATTTTTTTTAAAATAGTAGTGTCCAGCTTTTGTAGAGACAAGACAGTTAAAAAATAGATTTTATATTTGAAGGTTTGTCAATGTTGCTAGAATATTATTTTGTTATTAAAAAAAAAGAAGAGCAAAAATGTACTTTTGTGAGGATAAATATTAGTTTTTTAAACACAAGTTCTATTCTAATACAAAACATGTTACAGTGTTTTGACATAATATTATATGTCACTCTATTATTGAACTGTTTAAAACACAATCATTTTTTCCATCAAATCACTTCACGCCAATTAGGATTCTAGTACCGTTTCTATTAGTTTTCTTCTATCAAAGTAGCATTATTCTTCTAAAGTGTCATGTAATATTATGTCGATCATTATGTCAAGTATTATGTCAACCATTATGCTAAGTATTATGTCAACCATTTTAAACAGTCTAATAATAAAATGTCATGTGATATTATGTCAACCATTACGTCAAGTATTCTGACATTGTAGTATGGTTGTGACATCCCAAAACTTTAACAAATTTTTCATGCATATTCATATTTTCTATTGTGATGTACATTTCATGTAACATAGTAAAAAGTTAATGTTAATGATATTATAACTTTATGAAAAGAATTGAATTAAGATCTTGGTTGAAAACCATGTGAAAAAAAATTAAGGGGAATGAGGTGGCTAACTTAAACATACGACCTTGCCACTCTAAATACTAAAATGACAAATGACATAAAAGGGTAAAAGGTAGCAAAATAATGATTAGAGAAAAATAAATTAATTATTAATTCAATTCTCAATTACTACTATAAATAGAGGAGAATGAGAGAAAAGGAAAACACATAACAATTTGAAAATCAAAGACAAGTAACTTCACAAAGAAATCACATTTGTGACATCCCAAAACTTCAGCAAATTTATCGTGCATATTCATACTTTCTATTGTGATGTACTTTTCACTTAACATAGTAAGAAGTTATGTTAATGATATTATAACATTATGAAAAGTATTGAATTAAGATCTTGGTTAAAAACCATGTGAAAAAATTAAGGAAAACGAGGTGACTAACCTACACATACTATCTTGCCACTCTAAATACTGAAATGACCAATGGCATAAAAGGGTAAAAGGTGGCAAAATAATTATTAGGGAAAATAAATTAATTATTAATTCAATTCTCAATTACTATTATAAATAGGGGAGAATGAGAGAAAATGAACACACACAACAATTTGAAAGTCAAAGACAAGTAACTTCACAAAGAAAGCACTTTTATTGTTTTGCAACTTGAAGGTGAGTAATATATGCCTATTTTTATTCCAAAAATATTTATTACAATTACTTTATTGAATTACTTCTTGCCTTTCAAATTGATTATAGCTTCAAGATTCCACTCATTGATATTGCATCGTGTATTGCTCAATATTATTGATTATACTCCAAATTGGTGTAATTGACTAATGAGCTCATATATTGTTATTCTCAATTTGTGCGCACGGGTAGAATTGATCATCTATAATTGGGGCCCATTGTTTTCCTTACTTATTTTAGAAAAAAGGGAGGAGAGGGATTATGGTATAGATTACTCGCTGAATAAGTATATATACATTATATATATATATTTTGGTTATAGCTCCCGAACACATTCCCCCTTATATCCTTTGTTACATTGCAAAAAACATATTAGAAATTAGTAGCTATGTAAAAGTTGCACTATGTTCCATACCATACAACCATAACCAACCTATTCGTACTATTATGTATACTACATATCAAAGATCACGACTATTTATTCTCCAGGAACACTATATGAAAATATGTAAATCATAGTGGTGGCCTTGAAGTAGTCAATATAGTAATGGGATCCCACAAAGTGGTGGGAGCCCAGAAATTCTGGATACGTCATCCACATGTGAACTTCTTTGACATACATGCAATAGCAACCATCTTCCGAAATTATCCATTCGCCCGAGATAAAGTCAATGTATTTGATAATGATCATCTACAATATATTTTGAATATATTTATTCAGCGAATAATCTATACCATAACCACCCCTTTTGAAATAAGTAAGGAGAAAAATGGCCTTCAATTATAAATGTTCAATTCTACCCCATGCACACAAGTTGAGAATAACAATATATGAGCTCATTAGTCAATTACAACAATTTGGTGTATAATCAATAATATCAAGCATCATCCAATGCAATGTCAATATCCAATGCAATGTTTAACTTTACCTTGGGCGAATGGATGACTTCGGAAGATGGTCGATATCGTATGTATGTCAACGAAGTTCACACGTGGATGAAGTATCCAAAATTTCTAGGCTTCCACCACTTTGTGGGATCTCATTACTATATTGAGTACTTCGAGGCCACTACTATGATCTCCCTATGTTCAAATGATTTTTCTGGATAATAAATATGTCCGTGTGGTCTTTAATATGTAGTATAAATAATAGTATGAATAGGTTGGTTATGGTTGTAAGGTATTGTATGTAGTGTAACTTTTGTGTAGCTACTTGTCTCTAATATACTTTTTTGTAATGTAAGAAAGTATATAAGAAAATATTCAACTATCTTATAGTTGGTGTTGCTTGCCTATTCCATACCCTTCAATGATTATGGTTGAAAAAGAACAAAATGTGTCAAACTTGTAATCTTAAGGGTCGGCCCCTACAAATTGCCAAAAGTTTTTTCTTCACAAAGTATTCAAATTTTTGAAATTTCTAGACGTAAGTTCACAGTTAAATGACAAGATTGGGGAGCTGACAATGGTTGTTTATATTAAGAACTTGCCTGAGGACAAGTAAGGGTCCTGATTTTTTAACCACGGATGCCCGTCACACCTTTCTGTAGGAATTGGTTCAAATAATTAACAAAAAATTGGAAAATGAAAAGGTGTGTAAAAGTTAAAAATGAAAAGGTAAGACTACGTATCAACTTTGACCAAATATTCAGACTTGATTCGATGATCAAATTACAAAAGTAAATAGACCAACTTATTCTACTCGTCGAGTAGATTGTCGTGGTATATTTGGAATCTCGAAATCAATTTCGGATGAATGAATAATTGCGGACCCAAATTGGAAGAAGTGAAATGTTGCCACTTTTCGAAATGATGCATGTTTTGACCCACACTACTTCATTTGCACCTTTTATACATCTATAAATAGGACCCTATGGACATAGTTTTGGGTACACCAATTGCATTGAGCATTCATTCTCCTCTTACAATTATCTCCTTTTTAATTCCATAGCATTTTCATGCATTTCCTTTATAGAGGGAAAATTCAGTTAAAAGTTCGTCGGTTTCTTGTGGTTTGAAGTGTTACTACCACAAGTTGTGAATCCATTGTATCTTGGGAGACAAGTGACATTTACCATGAGCATCGTAGTACGACAATTTGTCTTAAGGAAAGAGATAATGCCTCGCCTTAGATTATTCTCTATTTCTACTCCTTGTTAATCCTTGTTTTGCGTAATCGTTATACCAAAACTCTATCAAAATTTTCATTTATATAAATTGTGTTTTGATCACGCTCTTGCGAGTTAAAACTAGTGAAACAAATATATCAAAAACTAATTCTTACATAGCCCTTTTTATAAGTCGTCTCCAACGAACTTAAGACAAATTTTTATATCTTTGTGGTTGGTTGTGGACAATAATAGTGATTTATGTACTATTCCTCCACCGAATATAAATTGTGTTTTGATCACGCTCTTGCGGGTTAAAACTAGTCAAACAAATATAGCAAAAACTAACCCTTATATAGCTCTTTTTATAAGTCGTCTCCAACGAACTTAAGACAAATTTTTATATCTTTGTGGTTGGTTGTGGACAATAATAGTGATTTATGTACTATTCCTCCACCGAATATAAATTGTGTTTTGATCACGCTCTTGCGGGTTAAAACTAGTCAAACAAATATAGCAAAAACTAACCCTTATATAGCTCTTTTTATAAGTCGTCTCCAACGAACTTAAGACAAATTTTTATATCTTTGTGGTTGGTTGTGGACAATAATAGTGATTTATGTACTATTCCTCCACCGAATATAAATTGTGTTTTGATCACGCTCTTGCGGGTTAAAACTAGTCAAACAAATATAGCAAAAACTAACCCTTATATAGCTCTTTTTATAAGTCGTCTCCAACGAACTTAAGACAAATTTTTATATCTTTGTGGTTGGTTGTGGACAATAATAGTGATTTATGTACTATTCCTCCACCGAATATAAATTGTGTTTTGATCACGCTCTTGCGGGTTAAAACTAGTCAAACAAATATAGCAAAAACTAACCCTTATATAGCTCTTTTTATAAGTCGTCTCCAACGAACTTAAGACAAATTTTTATATCTTTGTGGTTGGTTGTGGACAATAATAGTGATTTATGTACTATTCCTCCCCGATATTATCATCATTTTGTTGAACTTCTATTTGTGTAATAGAAATGACTACCATTGGGACTCGTCAAGTCAAAATGGTTCCAATAATGTGGTACCACTCGTGGTCATACCGTTGCATAATTCTACTATCCCACATGGGGAAAAGCCAAAAAATTTACAGGAGTAGATTTCAAGAGGTGGCAACAAAAGATGTTGTTTTATCTCACCACTCTTAATTTGGCTACTTTCTAAAGGAAACTGCATCAAATGTATGAGAAGGGGAAAATAATCGTGAATCGATTATTGCTTTGGAGGTATGAAAACACTCAGACTTCCTATACCTATATCCTAAACGGATTGGATAATACACTATATAGGGTGTATAGTTCAAAGGAATCAGCCAAGGAACTATGAGATTCTTTGGAGACAAAGTACAAGACCGAGGATGCCAGAACAAAAAATTTCATTGTCGGCAAAATTTTGGACTACAAGATGGTGGATTCCAAAACCGTGATTAGCCAAGTGCAAGAGATTCAAGTCTTGTTACACGATATCCATGCCAAGAAAATGGAATTGAGTGAATCATTCTAAGTGGCTCCATTATTGAGAAACTTCCTCCTATGTGGAGAGATTTCAAAAATTACCTCAAGCACAAACGCAAGGAAATGAATTTGGAAGAATTGATTGTGCGCTTGAGGATTGAAGAGAACAATCGAAAAATCGAACGAAGGCCGATTGATCAAGATGGTGCAAATTTTGTTGAAATGGAACCGAAGGCAACAAACAAGAAACAAAAGGCTTCTAATTATGCACCGCAAAGAGAAAATCCCAAGAACGCTAGGAAGTTCAAAGGGAATTGTTACAACAATGGCAAGACTAGACATCGTTCAAGTGAATGTCGAAAGCCAAAGAAGAATGCTTAAGCCCACATGGTAGCAAATAACACTCTATCCGATGGACTACAAGAAATGAGTTTATCTGCAATAGTGTCCGAATGCAACGTGATTAGAAATACTAGAGAATGGTGGATTGACACCGACGCTACTCGCCATGTTTGTGTGAACAAGGCGATATTCTCCAACTATTAAGAATTGAATGGGGAATAACTATACATGGGAAATTCTGCAAGTTCCAAAGTTGAAGGACAAGGCAAAGTTACTTTGAAGATGACATCCAGGAAAGAACTCGTCTTCAACAATGTCCTACATGTGCCAGATAAATGAAAGAATTTAGTGTCCGAGTCTTTACTTAGCAAGAATGGTTTTAAACTTGTATTTGTATCCGATAATTTTGTGTTGTCTAAGAAAGAGATGTATGTAGGGAAAAGATACATGTGTGATGGAATGTTCAAGTTGAATGTTCTTACAATTGTACCGAAGCAAGTCGTTATGAATTAAACTATAAATTTCGTTTACTTGCTTGAGCCTTTATGTTTGTGACATAATCGATTAGGACATGTGAATTACAAATCATTGTGCAACCTAATGAATTAAAGTTTAATTTCGGCTCATAAAATCAATCCTAATCATAAATGCGAAATATATGTTGAAACAAAATTGGCTAAAATATCGTTTAATTCAATACAAAGGAACACAACCCCTTTTGAATTGATCCATAGCGATATATGCGATCTAAAATTTGTACAAACTCAAGGTGATAAGAAATACTTTGTGACATGTATTGATGATTGTACAAAGTTTTGCTATATCTTTCTTTTGAGAAGTAAAGACGAAGCCTTAAATGTATTCAAAACCTATAAGGTTGAAGTTGAAAAATGAATAAAGAATATTCGTAGTGATAGATGAGGTGAATATGGGACACCGTTTGAAAACTTTTGTTCTGAACGTGGAATTGTTCATAAAATAACAGCACCTTACTCTCCTCAATCAAATGGTGTTGCTGAACGCATAAATTGAACACTTAAAGAAATTATGAATGTCATGTTAATAAGTTCGAGTTTACGACAGAACATGTGGGGGAGGCTATTTTAATGGCAAATAGTCTTCTTAATAAAATATCTCATAAGAAAATGGAAAAGACATCATATGAACTATGGAAAGATCATCCTCCATCCTACCAATACTTAAAAGTGTGAGGGTATTTGACTACGGTTGATGTACCTAAGCCTAAACAAGTGGAAATCGGTCCTAAAACAATAGATTGCATATTTATTGGATACGCCAATAATAGTATTGCATATCGATTTTTTGTACACAAATTCGAAATACAAGACGTACACGAAGGGACAATAATTGAATCAAGGAATGCGACATTCTTTGAAAATATTTTTCCTCACAAAGATAAGGAAAATACGAGTTCTAACAAGAAAACATATGAAACTACCAATGGAACTTCAAATGAGGAAGAACCAAGGCGTAGTAAAAGGGCTAGGACTTCCAAGAAATTTGGCCCAGATTTTCTAACCTATATGGTAGAGGATGATCTAAACACTTTCGATGAAACAATGTCTACACCAGAAGCACCACATTGGAAAGAAGCTATCAATAATGAGATAGATTATATAATGCAAAACCATATATGGGAGTTGGTTGATTTACCTCCCCGTAACAAGCCTTTAGAATGCAAATGGATATTAAAAAAGAAATCAAAACTTGGCGGATCCATTGATAAATTATAAGGCTAGATTGGTTGCTAAAAAATATAGGCAAAAATGACTTTACTTCTTTGATACCTACTCACCCGTAACTAGAACCACGTCGATAATGTTGTTAATTGCAATTGCGGCAATACACAATCTTGAGATTCATCAAATGGAAGTAAAAACAGTATTCCTAAACGGTGAGTTAGAAGATGAGATTTACATGGAGCAACCTGAAGAGTTCGTTTCTCCTAAGAAAAAATACAAAGTGTGTAAACTTGTTAAATCCTTATATGGATTAAAATAAGTTCCTAAATAATGGCACCAAAAGTTTGACAAAACAATATTGTCAAATGGATTCAAAATCAACGAATGTGTATATATTAAACACATACCGAATGCCTATATAATTGTATGTCTATATGTGGACGACATGGTAATAATGGGCAATAGTCACGAAATGTTGCTTAACACCAAAAAAATGCTAACAAAGCATTTCGATATGAAAGATATGGGTGTCGCTGATGTAATCCTAGGGATTAAAATATCTAGAACGCAGGATGGAATTGTACTTTCACAATCTTACTACATAGAAAAAGTACTTAAGAAATTTGACGTGTTTGAGGAAAGTTCTGCAAGAACTCCTCTTGATGCAAGTATGCACTTAATCAAGAATATATGAGAAAGCATATCACAACTAAGGTATTCACAAATAATTGGCAGTCTTATATATATTACAAACTGCACTCGACCGGATATTGCTTTTGCTGTGAATAAACTTAGTAGATTTACAAGTAATCAAAATCGTGATCATTGGAAGGCTTTGACGAGGGTTCTAAGGTACTTGAAGTATACCTTAACATATTGATTACACTTCACAAAATATCCTATGTACTAAAAGGATATTGTGATGTGAATTGGATATCCGATATGAAGGATTCCAAGTCCACTAATGGTTATGTATTCACCATTGGTGGAGCTGCTGTATCATGGAAATCAACAAAGCAAACGTGCATAGCTCGATCAACGATGAAATTTGAGTTTATTGCTTTGGACAAAGCTGGAGAAGAAGCAGAATGGCTTCGAAATTTCTTAGAAGATGTTCCATGTTGGCCCAAGCCAGTACCTGCGATAAGTATACATTTTGATAGTCAATCAGCAATTGGAAGGGCTCGAAGCAGTATGTATAATGGAAAGTCTATACATATTCGTCATAGATATAACACCATTAAGCAACTGATATCAAGTGAAGTTATCTCCTTAGATTATGTGAAATCAAAGGAGAATATAGCGGATCCACTTACGAAAAATTTGCCTAGAGATCAAGTGCGTTGCCTATAGAAAGGAATGGGATTAAAGCCTACTACGTAAGAGTTTTTGCAATGGTAACCCTACCTTGTTGACTGAAGATCCCAAGATCTTGGTTCAAATGGGACAACTAAATTGTGAAAATTCCATAAAGCACTTAGGAAATTAGAATTCCTAACTCATTCCTATGATACTAAAGTGTTTTATGCAGAGTGGATAGAGACTAAAATTATCCTTTAATAATTCATATATCTTGATTAAGTCATGTGGAGTAGGGCAGAATACTCTTAATAGGAGTTCACATATGTAAGTGTGAAGTGGGGCCGCTTTGATAAAAAAATGTTTAAGGTTTGAATTATCTAAGCACTTAAAGAGACCAAGAAGGGTTCATGGCCAAAATGAACCAAGTCATGAGAACTAAGTACAGAATAGGGAAGATATCTGTGTGAGTATTGTTGCCTTGACTTACACCAAAGGCTGAGTGGTTCAAGACCTATGGTTCACCAATTAACCAAGTAAGTTCGATAGTATTTTACTAAGGGAGGTTCAAGGCCAGAAGCCACCATCCCTGATGCAGTATTTTTCCGCACCCTCTCTACATTGCATCATATCATCGATTTTGTGTATGCGTACCGGAATTTCCATTCATGTTGGGGATTGTGGGAATTGATTCAAATAATTAACCAATAATTGGAAAATGAAAATGTGTGTAAAAGTGAAAAATGAAAAGGTGTGACTACGTGTCAACTTTAATCAAATATTCGAACTTGATCCGATTGTCAAATTACAAAAGTAAATGACCAACTTATTCTACTCGTCGAGTAGATCGTCGTGATTTATTTGGAATCTCGAAACCAATTCCGAATGAATGAGAAATTGCTGACCAAAGTTGGAAAAAATGAAATGTTTTAACTTTTCGAAAGGATGCAAGTTTTGGCCAAGTGTTGCAATTTCTCGAAAGGATGCATGTTTTGGCTCACACTACTTCATTTGCACCCTTTCTACATCTATAAATAGGATCTTATGGACATGTTTTTGGGTACACCAATTGCATTGAGCATTCATTCTCCTCTTACAATTCTCTGCTTTCTAATTCTATAGCATTTTCATGCATTTCCTTTGTAGAGGAAAAATTCCGTCAAAAGTTCGTCGGTTTCTTGTGGTTTGAAGTGTTGCTACCATAAGTTATGAATCCATTGTATCTTGAGAAACAAGTGTCATTCACTGTGAGCACCGTAGCAGGACAATTTGTCTTAATGAAAGAGATAACGTTTCGCCTTGGATTATTCTCTATTTCTACTCCTTGTTAATCCTTATTTTGCGTAATCGTTATACCGAAACTCTGTCCAAATTTTCATTCATATAAATTGTATTTTGATCACACTCTTATGGGTTAAAACTAGTCAAACAAATATATTAAAAACTAACTCTTACATAACCCTTTTTATAAGTCGTCTCCAACACTTTCCACCAAGGACAACCACGCATACTCAATTCATAGTTATTCAATAGTCCAATGTCAAAAGACAGCACAATAATGAGAAAGAAGTTTTAAGAAACCAAATGATATACGCGAAACTAGAGCAAGATAGCCTAGAGAGGTGCATTACACCAAAACATTTGTAAAATCGATTCCTTGATTGACTCTTAATTTGACATTAAAATATCAAACAGTATAAAAATATATCTCCTCTCTTAGTAGTAACCAAAAATACAAAAAAATCCATTGACTTTCTAATTATTGAAAAAATTGCAGTATTAGTCCACATCCTAATCATCTAGCAGCAAACAATTCTGCAATTTTTCTAAAAAAATAATTTTTTTTTTCAACCAATAATGAGTCTTTTCTATTTTGAGAACATTTTTAGCTTATAAGTATTCCAATATAAATATTTTCAACACTTTGTTTGTCATTTTATTGTTGGATTTTGAACTTACCCATTTAGTTTCGAGAACCTTTATGAAGAAAAAATTGATTGCATACTTCCATTTGAGGTCTCAACTTGCAGAGTTTGATTAAAGTCCAACCGTTCAATTGATATCATATCTCTTTGTTGTTGCTTTTATCATTTTATGCATGCATCTCTTGAATGACTTAACGCTCCAACTTTTACAAGCAAATCAACAAAATTTCATGTGACTATTTTGTTGGGGAATACACCGATTCAAATGTGCATATTGTATTCACGAAACGTAACTTACACGTTCACGAAATCGAAACAAGGTTTTGACTTACCGTAATGGAGTTTGAGAAACTAACCAATGATTATCGAATCTGACCATTTCCATTCTTGAATTAAAACATATGATTCTTCATATCGAATCTTGCATAAATCATATAAATAAAATTATTCATTTTCTGAAATCAAATATGAAGAAATGAAAATTAGAAATAAGAAAAAATTATATGCAAGTGATGCGATTGGCTGAGGCGAGTATAACTCTTTCCTAAAGATGAATTTGCCCTGCATCGGTGCTAATGATTTTTCGACAATCATCTCCCAAAATACAACGATCACGTCAAGCCATAGGAGCACTCCAAATGGCTTCGACCAACGAACTCGAACGAAATTTCCTCTCTACCATAACAATAATTTTGATGCAAAAGATAATCACTTCTACAAAGTGTTTTATGTAACTTAACATGAAATGAATAATATGGAATTATGGAATGAATTAGAATGACAAATACACATCCAAAGGGTCATATATATAGAAGATGAAGGGTTGTGGGTGAAGGGACACACCCCAAATCCAGCATTTTTCATGGAAAGTTGCAACACTTCATTTCAAACTTACATCCTTTCGAAAGTTGTAACATTTCATTTTTTCAACTTTGGACTGCAATTTCTCATTCATCCGGAATTGGTTTCGAGATTTCAAATATATCACAACGATCTACTTGACAAGTAGAATAAGTTGGTCTATTTACTTTTGTAATTTAACCATCGGATCAAGTCCGAACATTCGATCGAAGTTGACACGAAGTCACACCTTTTCATTTTCCCAATTTTACACTTAACCAATTTTCGATTAATTTTTGAACCAATTCCAACATATTTTACAATTACATTCAGCTTTTACAAGCAAATCAACAAAGATGTCATGTCTCTTTATATAAAAGATTCATGTGACTATTGTTTAAAAATGAATTATTCAAGATGTACATTCTTGCGTACGTCATTGTTGACATTACTCTTATCTACCACAATTTGGACAGTAATGTGAAATGGTGTTGGGGAAATCAAAAGCCTTGATTGTGTCATGTGGAAGAATGTCAAAGTTAATGTAAAATTTGATGTACATTTAACATGATTGTTAAAAGATATCGCCAAAAATAAAAATGTTTATAATGGACGGGATATTATCTAATTACGGAAGAATTCCATAATCAGAAAACGAGTTCCTTTTTTTTTTTTTTTTTTTTTATTCTTCCATCGTTCACATTATGAAGTCACCAAAGGGACCAAATCAAACCCAATTAAACCAAGCTCCAATAAATCAATTTTAATTTGATCAACTCTTGATCAATCAAATAATTTATGAATTTCGTTCTATTTCACTAAAAGAACGAAAATGCACTCTCAACTTTATTAAAATTACTTAAGCTGAATAATCAATAATTATATCTTCTGGTTTATCATTCTTATGTATTACCCTAGTTGATCATTTGGTATATTTAGAACAAGGTTAAAATTGACCAAAACACCCTTTTCCATATATGCATAAGTTCTCAAATCTTATTTTCTTTTTGACAATTTCTTGTAAGCATATCACAACTTTAATTCGACAATTAAAACCAAATTATTGAATTCAGATTTAAATGTACTCTCAATTTTACTGTAGAAGTCAAAGATCAACTTGAATAAAGTTGGGACAATCTTATCAAAATAAACTGTCAATCTTTATTTACCTAATGTGAACTATTAAATTTTATATCAAATTATAAATCAAACATTTTTGTACTTAACAACTTGAGTACTCAATTTATAAAATCAAAACGATATATGAACAAGCCCCTTGGGGTATAACCTAGTGATACAAAGGACAGAAGTGAAGTAGTCTCAGCCTTACTGACAGTCACAGTATGAGGGTTCGATTCCTGAGATATGAAATTGTACTCTTTGTGGATATCAGTGTACGGGCAACCTATTGTTCTTTGACCTGTTAGGACACGTCCCTCGATTTACCTACCTCATGATACTCCAGGGACGGGATGGTAGAGGCTCTCAAGATTGGGATTCAACCTTTTTTAAAAACAATATATGAACAAACACAAGCTCAAATTAATAATTCATTATTTCTTTTCAGAATGTCGTAAATACAAATTTACTCACTCAGCATTTATAATCTTACAATCATGTCGTACCCCCGGCAATTGGACATCAACTCTTACCCGGCCAAGAATACATACAAGTACAACTGGATTTACAAATTGAGAGAAGCCAATAATTCTTACTATTTCTCATATACATGGATCCAATGCCCTTACCCCGCCGATAGCAATAATTCTTGCTAAGAAGAATGTTTATGTCGGTATCAATTCCACCCAGAAAATAATGTGTTACTCCTAAGTTTTTCTTAGAATGCTCAAAGCTCTCGGGTAGGTAATAGGAGCAGATCATGGAGATAAACTATAAAGGTTCATGGCTGCCGTGTGAACTGTGGTCATAGTATGTTCTCTTCGACTTAATGGATTTCCTCCTTACAACAATTATCCAAGTAATCACCTCCAGCAGTAGAGCATTCCCTCCCAATATTAAAATAAGAATAGTATATGCAGTTCTCCATTGCTGTTCAGGGTTTAATATATCTAAACCTTTGAACACATTGATTATGCCAAGGACGAGGATTGTATAGCCAATTCCATGATGATATATGTTCCAGAAAATCCGATACTTGTGGTCCTTTCCCGGTCTCAAGAATAGCGCGAAAATCTATTAAAACGAAGCAAACAATATGCACATATCAGAAAATTTCCAAACTGTAAACAAGGAATTGTTGCCATTTCTATCTGTAAATTTGCACAATAAAAATTTTAACCTGGGGAATTACCTGCACTGTTGCAAGAGCGAATAGGGAAATCCCAATATTACGATGGTAAGTATATTGAATACCCTCTGATTCGCTTCCAAGCTTAATACCAGTTCCCCAACCAGCAACACCGATTACGTAGGCAGATACTTGGCAGAAAACATGAAGATAAAACCAAGCAGGATCGGCAGATGGAAACATCCTTAGGTACCTTGCCAAGATGATCCCAAGCGGAAACATAATCCCCCAACTCAATGCATTTAGTATCCCATGAATCTGAAGCAAAAATCACAAAAATTATTATATTTTGAAGGCTTCTCTTATTGGCTAACGTTAGACAAAAGCTCAGAAGCAGAAAGTAACAATTATATGATGGAAAACTTGCATAGAAAGAGAAATATAGGTTCCATTCATATTACTATTTATAACTCTGTAAATGGTAATTAGGAAAAAGGAGACTTACATTCTTTTTCTTTGATCGAGACTCACCAATGCCTGCACTTTTTCCTTCGAACAAATCAAGGCTCCCCTTGGAGTTCAAATTCTCCGGCTGAAACCCATGTTTATTCGGCACACCTTTCGTAACAGAAGATCCCACCTGCCATACGTGGTTCACCATAGTCTTTCCATTGGCCGGCAGCACCAAGGTGGCGAACAATCTGATCATACCTCCTGAGGTCTCAGCCGATGACTCCTTAACATCGTACCAAACCCTAGACTCCATTACCGGGCCGTACGACGTGATGTTATAAGTCTTGACGGTCATTGCACCTTTGGAGTTTCTGAAAGCGATAAGGGCCTGAGCCCCGACCATACCAGTACCCGTTGGGTTAATGGCCCATGAAATCCAGCCATCAGGGCTAGCCGGAGGGGCGATGAAGGCCACAGAGAGTGTCGAATTTGCCGGTTCATAGGTCCAGTGGAGGAAGGAATTGAGAGAAGGGAGGTCGTTACAGAAAGTGTAAAGCTTTTTATTGGTGAAGGTCTGTGAGTTACAGGTGGCAGAATTCGACGGTGAAATTAGAAAAAACGTTACGAGCAGGAGAGCAATCGCGTGCACAGAGAACGCCATGAATGGAAAGGTAAGAGAGGATAATTTGCGCTTCTGCCCGCGAGTAACTGCTCAAAGATTCATGTAAATTGACGATATATATGGTGCGAAGTACAAAGATACCGATGGAGAGTGGCGGAGATAAGTTCCCGGCATATTGGACGATATATGGAGCTAATGAGGAGAATGGGCATAGGAGATT